>NC_068421.1:2143907-2163907 GCF_023373465.1 Oncorhynchus keta
AGGTGTTTTTGGATGAGGGGTGTGTAGAGGAGGAGAGGTGTTTAGAGGATGAGAGGTGTTTTTGGGATGAGGGGTGTATAGAGGAGGAGAGGTGTTTAGAGGATGAGAGGTGTGTAGAGGAGGAGAGGTGTGTAGAGAATGAGAGGTGTGTAGAGGATGAGAGGTGTGTAGAGGAGGAGAGGTGTGTAGAGGATGAGAGGTGTGTAGAGGATGAGAGGAGGAGAGGTGTGTAGAGGAGGAGAGGTGTGTAGATGAGGAGAGGTGTGTAGAGGAGGAGAGGTGTGTAGAGGATGAGAGGTGTTTACTGGATGAGATGTGTGTAGAGGATGAGAGGTGTTTTTGGATGAGGGTGTGTAGAGGAGGAGAGGTGTTTAGAGGATGAGAGGTGTGTAGAGGATGAGAGGTGTGTAGAGGAGGAGAGGTGTGTAGAGGAGGAGAGGTGTGTAGAGGAGGAGAGTGTGTAGTGGAGGAGAGGTGTGTAGAGGATGAGAGGTGTATTTTTATTTATTTTTTATTTATTTCACCTTTATTTAACCAGGTAGGCTAGTTGAGAACAAGTTCTCATTTGCAACTGCGACCTGGCCAAGATAAAGCATAGCAGTGTGCAAGTCAATAACACAGTAGAAAAAAATGGGCAGTCTATATACAATGTGTGCAAAAGGCATGAGGAGGTAGGCGAATAATACAATTTTGCAGATTAACACTGGAGTGATAAATGATCAGATGGGCATGTACAGGTAGAGATATTGGTGTGCAAAAGAGCAGAAAAGTAAATAAATAAAAACAGTATAAAAACAGTATGGGAATGAGGTAGGTGAAAAAGGGTGAGCTATTTACCTATAGACTATGTACAGCTGCAGCGATCGGTTAGCTGCTCGGATAGCTGATGTTTGAAGTTGGTGAGGGAGATAAAAGTCTCCAACTTCAGCGATTTTTGCAATTCGTTCCAGTCACAGGCAGCAGAGTACTGGAACGAAAGGCGGCCAAATGAGGTGTTGGCTTTAGGGATGATCAGTGAGATACACCTGCTGGAGCGCGTGCTACGGATGGGTGTTGCCATCGTGACCAGTGAACTGAGATAAGGCGGAGCTTTACCTAGCATGGACTTGTAGATGACCTGGAGCCAGTGGGTCTGGCGACGAATATGTAGTGAGGGTCAGCCGACTAGAGCATACAAGTCGCAGTGGTGGGTGGTATAAGGTGCTTTAGTGACAAAACGGATGGCACTGTGATAGACTGCATCCAGGTTGCTGAGTAGAGTGTTGGAAGCCATTTTGTAGATGACATCGCCGAAGTCGAGGATCGGTAGGATAGTCAGTTTTACTAGGGTAAGCTTGGCAGCGTGAGTGAAGGAGGCTTTGTTGCGGAATAGAAAGCCGACTCTGGATTTGATTTTTGATTGGAGATGTTTGATGTGAGTCTGGAAGGAGAGTTTGCAGTCTAGCCAGACACCTAGGTACTTATAGATGTCCACATATTCAAGGTTGGAACCATCCAGGGTGGTGATGCTAGTCGGGCATGCGGGTGCAGGCAGCGATCGGTTGAAAAGCATGCATTTGGTTTTACTCGCGTTTAAGAGCAGTTGGAGGCCACGGAAGGAGTGCTGTATGGCATTGAAGCTCGTTTGGAGGTTTGATAGCACAGTGTCCAATGACGGGCCGAAAGTATATAGAATGGTGTCGTCTGCGTAGAGGTGGATCAGGGAATCGCCCGCAGCAAGAGCAACATCATTGATATATACAGAGAAAAGAGTCGGCCCGAGAATTGAACCCTGTGGCACCCCCATAGAGACTGCCAGAGGACCGGACAGCATGCCCTCTGATTTGACACACTGAACTCTGTCTGCAAAGTAATTGGTGAACCAGGCAAGGCAGTCATCCGAAAAACCGAGGCTGTTGAGTCTGCCGATAAGAATTTGGTGATTGACAGAGTCGAAAGCCTTGGCGAGGTCGATGAAGACGGCTGCACAGTACTGTCTTTTATCGATGGCGGTTATGATATCATTTAGTACCTTGAGTGTGGCTGAGGTGCACCCGTGACCGGCTCGGAAACCAGATTGCACAGCGGAGAAGGTACGGTGGGATTCGAGATGGTCAGTGACCTGTTTGTTGACTTGGCTTTCGAAGACCTTAGATAGGCAGGGCAGGATGGATATAGGTCTATAGCAGTTTGGGTCCAGGGTGTCTCCCCTTTGAAGAGGGGATGACTGCGGCAGCTTTCAATCCTTGGGGATCTCAGACGATATGAAAGAGAGGTTGAACAGGCTGGTAATAGGGGTTGCGACAATGGCGGCAGATAGTTTCAGAAATAGCGGGTCCAGATTGTCAAGCCCAGCTGATTTGTACGGGTCCAGGTTTTGCAGCTCTTTCAGAACATCTGCTATCTGGATTTGGGTAAAGGAGAACCTGGAGAGGCTTGGGTGAGGAACTACGGGGGGCGGAGCTGTTGGCCGAGGTTGGAGTAGCCAGGCGGAAGGCATGGCCAGCCGTTGAGAAGTGCTTATTGAAGTTTTCGATAATCATGGATTTATCGGTGGAGACCGTGTGTCCTAGCCTCAGTGCAGTGGGCAGCTGGGAGGAGGTGCTCTTGTTCTCCATGGACTTCACAGTGTCCCAGAACTTTTTGGAGTTGGAGCTACAGGATGCAAACTTCTGCCTGAAGAAGCTGGCCTTAGCTTTCCTGACTGACTGCGTGTATTGGTTCCTGACTTCCCTGAACAGTTGCATATCACGGGGCTATTCGATGCTATTGCAGTCCGCCACAGGATGTTTTTGTGCTGGTCGAGGGCAGTCAGGTCTGGAGTGAACCAAGGGCTGTATCTGTTCTTGGTTCTGCATTTTTTGAACGGAGCATACTTATCTAAAATGGTGAGGAAGTTACTTTTAAAGAATGACCAGGCATCCTCAACTGACGGGATGAGGTCAATGTCCTTCCAGGATACACGGGCCAGGTCGATTAGAAAGGCCTGCTCACAGAAGTGTTTTAGGGAGCGTTTGACAGTGATGAGGGGTGGTTGTTTGACTGCGGCTCCGTGGCGGATACAGGCGATGAGGCAGTGATCGCTGAGATCCTGGTTGAAGACAGCGGAGGTATATTTGGAGGGCCAGTTGGTCAGGATGACGTCTATGAGGGTGCCCTTGTTTACAGAGTTAGGGTTGTACCTGGTGGGTTCCTTGATGATTTGAGTGAGATTGAGGGCATCTAGCTTAGATTGTAGGACTGCCGGGGTGTTAAGCATATCCCAGTTTAGGTCACCTAACAGAACAAACTCTGAAGCTAGATGGGGGGCGATCAATTCACAAATGGTGTCCAGGGCACAGCTGGGAGCTGACGGGGGTCGGTAGCAGGCGGCAACAGTGAGAGACTTGTTTCTGGAGAGAGTAATTTTCAAAATTAGTAGTTCAAACTGTTTGGGTACGGACCTGGAAAGTATGACATTACTTTGCAGGCTATCTCTGCAGTAGACTGCGACTCCGCCCCCTTTGGCAGTTCTATCTTGACGGAAGATGTTATAGTTGGGTATGGAAATCTCTGAATTTTGGTGGCCTTCCTGAGCCAGGATTCAGACACGGCAAGGACATCAGGGTTAGCAGAGTGTGCTAAAGCAGTGAGTAAAACAAACTTAGGGAGGAGGCTTCTGATGTTGACATGCATAAAACCAAGACTTTTTCGATCACAGAAGTCAACAAATGAGGGTACCTGGGGACATGCAGGGCCTGGGTTTACCTCCACATCACCCGCGGAACAGAGAAGGAGTAGTATGAGGGTGCGGCTAAAGGCTATCAAAACTGGTCGCCTAGAGCGTTGGGGGCAGAGGATAAGAGGAGCAGGTTTCTGGGCATGGTAGAATATATTCAGGGCATAATGCGCAGACAGGGTGTGTAGAGGAGGAGAGGTGTGTAGAGGAGGAGAGATGTGTAGAGGAGGAGAGGTGTGTAGAGGATGAGAGGTGTGTAGAGGATGAGAGGTGTGTAGAGGTTGAGAGGTGTGTAGAAGATGAGAGGGGGGAGAGGATGAGAGGTGTGTAGAGGATGAGAGGTGTGTAGATGAGGAGAGGTGTTTTTGGATGAGAGGTGTGTAGAGGAGGAGAGGTGTGTAGTGGATGAGAGGGGTGTAGAGGATGAGAGGTATATAGAGTAGGAGAGGTGTGTAGAGGAGGAGAGGTGTGTAGTGGATGAGAGGGGTGTAGAGGATGAGATGTGTGTAGAGGTTGAGAGGTGTGTAGATGAGGAGAGGTGTGTCGAGGATGAGAGGTGTGTAGAGGATGAGAGGTGTGTAGAGGATGAGAGGTGTGTAGAGGATGAGAGGTGTGTAGAGGAGGAGAGGTGTGTCGAGGATGAGAGGTGTGTAGAGGATGAGAGGTGTGTAGAGGAGGAGAGGTGTGTAGAAGAGGAGAGGTGTGTAGAGGAGGAGAGGTGTGTAGAGGATCAGAGGTGTGTAGAGGATGAGAGGTGTGTAGATGATGAGAGGAGGAGAGGTGTGTAGAGGAGGAGAGGTGTGTAGAGGATGAGAGATGTGTGGAGGATGAGCGGTGTGTAGAGGATGAGAGGTGTGTAGAGGATGAGAGGTGTGTAGAGGAGGAGAGGTGTGTAGAGGATGAGAGGTGTGTAGAGGAGGAGAGTGTGTAGAGGAGGAGAGGTGTGTAGAGGATGAGAGGTGTGTAGAGGAGGAGAGGTGTGTAGAGGAGGAGAGGTGTGTAGAGGAGGAGAGGTGTGTAGAGGAGGAGAGGTGTGTAGAGGATGAGAGGTGTGTAGAGGAGGAGAGGTGTGTAGAGGAGGAGAGGTGTGTAGAGGATGAGAGGTGTGTAGAGGAGGAGAGGTGTGTAGAGGAGGAGAGGTGTGTAGAGGAGGAGAGGTGTGTAGAGGATCAGAGGTGTGTAGAGGATGAGAGGTGTGTAGAGGATGAGAGGAGGAGAGGTGTGTAGAGGAGGAGAGGTGTGTAGAGGATGAGAGATGTGTGGAGGATGAGAGATGTGTGGAGGAGGAGAGGTGTGTAGAGGATGAGAGGTGTGTAGAGGATGAGAGGTGTGTAGAGGAGGAGAGGTGTGTAGAGGATGAGAGGTGTGTAGAGGAGGAGAGTGTGTAGAGGATGAGAGGTGTGTAGAGGATGAGAGGTGTGTAGAGGAGGAGAGGTGTGTAGAGGAGGAGAGGTGTGTAGAGGAGGAGAGGTGTGTAGAGGAGGAGAGGTGTGTAGAGGAGGAGAGGTGTGTCGAGGAGGAGAGGGGTGTAGAGGAGGAGAGGTGTGTAGTGGATGAGAGGTGTGTAGAGGAGGAGAGATGTGTAGAGGAGGAGAGATGTGTAGAGGAGGAGATGTGTGTAGAGGAGGAGAGGTGTGTAGAGGAGGAGAGATGTGTAGAGGAGGAGAGATGTGTAGAGGAGGAGAGGATGAACTATGACCTTTTATTATGACTTGATGATGGTTATTATACTGTCTTATTGTGTCGCCCCAAGCAGCAACCATCCCTGACAGGAACATCACACCCTACGTTATTACACATATGATTGACTGTCAACGTGTGTGTACATAATTACAGATATGATTGACAGCTGCAATAAACAGCCTTTAAGTGACACCTACTGAGTTCAGCAATGGAAAATCAAACAGGAAGTGAAGGTGTACAAGAATAGAACCCAGTCATTATATTGTGTTTTCCTTTTTCCCCTAGTTTATTATTATGGGTAGGATAGATAAGAGAAAAGATAGGAGAGACAAAACAACTGGAATGCATTATGACATGCACTCCATCACTCCCTAATGATGACTCTCTCTCAACTCAATTTCAATTTAAGGGCATGGAAACATATGTTAACATTGCCAAAGCAAGTGAAATAGATAATAAACAAAAGTGAAAAAAAATAAAATAATTAAATGCCAGTAAACATTACACAATAAAGTTCCAATAGAATACAGACATTAGAGCAGTCATATTATGTCCATATACAGTGTTGTATTGGTGTGCAAATAGTTGAAGTACAAAAGGGAAAATAAATACAAATAAAAATAGGTTGCATTTACAATAGTGTTTGTTCTTCACTGGTTGCACTTTTCTTGTGGGAAAAGGTCACACATCTTGCTGCTGTGATGTCACACTGTGGTATTTCACCTGATTGATATGGGACTTTATCAACATTTGAATTGTTTTCAAATTCTATGTGGGTCTGTGTAATCTGAGGGAAAAAATGTGTCTCTATGGTCATACATTTGGCAAGAGGTTAGGAAGTATTTAGGTTTGTGAACAGAGCCCCAGAACCAGCTTGCTTAGTGGGCTCTTCTCCAGGTTCATCTCTCTGTAGGTGAGGGCTTTGTTATGGAAGGTTTGGGAACAGAGCCCCAGGACCAGCTTGCTTAGTGGGCTCTTCTCCAGGTTCATCTCTCTGTAGGTGATGGCTTTGTTATGGAAGGTTTGTGAACAGAGCCCCAGGACCAGCTTGCTTAGTGGGCTCTTCTCCAGGTTCATCTCTCTGTAGGTGATGGCTTTGTTATGGAAGGTTTGGGAACAGAGCCCCAGGACCAGCTTGCTTAGTGGGCTCTTCTCCAGGTTCATCTCTCTGTAGGTGATGGCTTTGTTATGGAAGGTTTGGGAACAGAGCCCCAGGACCAGCTTGCTTAGTGGGCTCTTCTCCAGGTTCATCTCTCTGTAGGTGATGGCGTTGTTATGGAAGGTTTGTGAACAGAGCCCCAGGACCAGCTTGCTTAGTGGGCTCTTCTCCAGGTTCATCTCTCTGTAGGTGATGGCTTTGTTATGGAAGGTTTGGGAACAGAGCCCCAGGACCAGCTTGCTTAGTGGGCTCTTCTCCAGGTTCATCTCTCTGTAGGTGATGGCTTTGTTATGGAAGGTTTGGGAACAGAGCCCCAGGACCAGCTTGCTTAGTGGGCTCTTCTCCAGGTTCATCTCTCTGTAGGTGATGGCTTTGTTATGGAAGGTTTGGGAACAGAGCCCCAGGACCAGCTTGCTTAGTGGGCTCTTCTCCAGGTTCATCTCTCTGTAGGTGATGGCTTTGTTATGGAAGGTTCGGGAACAGAGCCCCAGGACCAGCTTGCTTAGTGGGCTCTTCTCCAGGTTCATCTCTCTGTAGGTGATGGCTTTGTTATGGAAGGTTTGTGAATAATTTCCTTTTAGAGTTGTTGAACGTCTCTTTTGTGGATTTGAGTAATTAGTGGGCATCAGCTTTATTCATCTCTGCATGCATTATTTGGTGTTTTATGTTGTACACAGAGGATATTTTTGCATGTCCCATTTTGTGAATTATTGTTTGGTGAGCGGACCCCAGACCTCACAACCATAAATGGCAATGGGTTCTATAACTGATTCAATTATTTTTTGCCAAATCCTAATTAGTATGTCAAATTTTATGTTCCCTTTGATGGCATAGAAGGCCCTTCTTGCCTAGTCTCTCAGCTCGTTCACAGCTTTGTGGAAGTTACCTGTGGCGTTGATGTTTAAGCCAAGGTATGTGTCGTTTTTTTGTGTCCAATGGTGTCTAGATGGAATTTGTATTTGTGGTCCTGGCAACTGGACCTTTTTTGGAACACCATTATGTTGGTCTTACTGAGATTTACTGTCAGGGCACAGGTCTGTCAGGGCCCAGGTCTATCAGGGCTCAGGTCTGACAGAATCTGTGCAGAAGATCTAGGTGCTGCTGTAGGCCCTCCTTGGTTGGTGACAGAGGCACCAGATCATCAGCCAACAGTAGACATTTGTCTTCAGATTCTAGTAGGGTTGTTTATTTGCTGCAGTCTGTTCTAGTGCCCTGAATTTGTTGATATTATGTTGAAGAGGGTGGGGCAGAGCCCCTGGACCAGACCTTGTGTGAAGAAATTTGGGCTTAACTTCTCGAGATAGGGGCATCTCCAATTTTTGGTGATGGCTTTTTAAACAAGATATTTTGTCACGAAAAGATGCCCACTATGACCAGCTTGGCAGCTTTGGAAAGAAAAAACTCTGACGTTTCCAAAACTGTTATTATCTGTGAGTGCCCCAGAACTAATGGAAGGTTTGATGAATTTCATTTGCCCCAGATTCTGAAGGCGCTGTGTTCCAATGTCTCCTTATATGGCTGTGAATATGCCAGGAATGAGCCTGCCCTTTCATCGTTTCTCCATCTCTTCAGCATTTGACGTGTTTGTAGGCATATCATTGGAAGATTGACCAGAAGAGATATTTTTACAGGTGTCCGCCCGGTGTCCTGTGTCGAAATTATTGGTAATCTCTAGGTCCATGCGCGTTCCATTTCTTCAGAAGAGAAAGTCAACTGCCAAGAAGGAGTTATCATCGATAGATATGTGAAAAACACCTTGAGGATTGATTCTAAACATCGTTTGCCATGTTTCTGTCGATATTATGGAGTTTCAAGACTAGTCATTCAACTGAGACTGCTCTTCTCTGTATCACGGAGGCGCTCCGCACCGCTAAAGCTAACTCTCTCTCCTCTAATCTCTCATCCTTCTATACCTATCCGCGGCCTTCGCTACTGTGAACCATCAGATCCTCCTCTCCACCCTCTCCGAGTTGGGCATCTCCGGCGCGGCCCACGCTTGGATTGCGTCCTACCTGACAGGTCGCTCCTACCAGGTGGCGTGGCGAGAATCTGTCTCCTCACCACGCGCTCTCACCACTGGTGTCCCCCAGGGCTCTGTTCTAGACCCTCTCCTATTTTCGCTATACACCAAGTCACTTGGCTCTGTCATAACCTCACATGGTCTCTCCTATCATTGCTATGCAGACGACACACATTAATCTTCTCCTCCCCCTTCTGATGACCAGGTGGCGAGCATTCTGCATGTCTGGCAGACATATCAGTGTGGATGACGGATCACCACCTCAAGCTGAACCTCGGCAAGACGGAGCTGCTCTTCCTCCCGGGGAAGGACTGCCCGCTCCATGATCTCGCCATCACGGTTGACAACTCCATTGTGTCCTCCTCCCAGAGCGCTAAGAACCTTGGCGTGATCCTGGACAACACCCTGTCGTTCCCTAACATCAAGGCGGTGGTTGTTCCTGTGGTTCATGCTCTACAACATCCGCAGAGTTCGACCCTGCCTCACACAGGAAGCGGCGCAGGTCCTAATCCAGGCACTTGTCATCTCCAGTCTGGATTACTGCAACTCGCTGTTGGCTGGGCTCCCTGCCTGTGCCATTAAACCCCTACAACTCATCCAGAAGACATTTGTGTTCAACCTTCCCAAGTTCTACGTACCCCGCTCCTCCGTTTCCACTTGCTTCCAGTCTGTTCGCATCCGCTCAAGACCATGGTTTGTTGATACCTCAGTACCTCCAGGCTTGATCAGGCCCTACACCCAAACAAGGGCACTGCGTTCATCCACCTCTGGCCTCTCACCTCCCTACCACTGAGGAAGTACTTGCTCAGCCCAGTCAAAACTGTTCGCTGCTCTGGCCCCCCAATGGTGGAACAAACTTCACGACGCCAGGACAGTGGAGTCAATCACCACCTTCCAGAGACACCTGAAACCCCACCTTTTAAGGAATACCTAGGATAGGATAAGTAATCCTTCTCACCCCCCTTTAAGATTTAGATGCACTATTGTAAAGTGACTGTCCTACTGGATGTCATAAGGTGAATGCACCAATTTGTAAGTCAGCTTGGAAAGAACGTCTGCTAAATGACTTAAATGTAAATGTAAATGTTAATTTGGAAAAATATTTTAATCTTAGTTTTTTTTTTTCTTACCCAAACGTGATGAAGAAAACAAAGCGATTTGTCAACACAAATAATATTTTTTGTAAAAACTGAACATTTGCTATCTAACTGAGATTCTGAAAACGCTGTGTTCTTCAAAGGTAAATTATTTTATTTGAATGCTTTTCTGGTTTTTGTGAAAATGTTGCCTGCTGAAAGCTAACGCTAAATGCTACGCTAAATGCTGCTAGCTATCAATACTGTTACACAAATGCTTGTTTTGCTATGGTTCAGAAGCATATTTTGAAAATCTGAGATCACAGTGTTGTTAACAGAAGGCTAAGCTTGAGAGCTAGCATATTGATTTAATTTCATTTGCGATTTTCATGAATATTTATGGTAATGGGCTTGATTGACCACGATCCCGAGATAACTACATTTACAAGCTGTTTTTTTTTCGCCACTTTTAACCTCACACTTGTTTTTTGTTTAGATGGATTTCATAATGTTGTATGTTTTTCCCCCAACACCACTTTCCATCAGTTTGTATAGCAGACCCTCATTCCAAATTGAGTTAAAAGCTATGTTTGAAATCAACAAAGCATGAGAAGACTTTGCCTTTGATTTGGATTGTTTGTTTGTCAATTAGGGTGTGCAGGGTGAATACATGGTCTGTTGTCCGGTAATTTGGTAAAAAGCCTATTTGACATTTGCTTAGTACATTGTTACCACTGAGGAAATGTTTGATTCTGCTGTTAATAATAATGCAGAGGATTTTCCCAAGGTTGCTGTTGACTCATATCCCACGGTTGTTATTTTGGTCAAATTTGTCTCCACTTTTGTGGATTGGGTTGATCAGTCCTTGGTTCCAAATATTGGGGAAGATGCCAGAGCTAAGGATGATGTTAAAGAGTTTAAGTATAGCCAATTGTAATTTGTGGTCTGTATATTTGATCATTTCATTGAGGATACCATCAACACCACAGGCCTTTTTGGGTTGGAAGGTTTGTATTTTGTCCATTTGTATTTGGTCCTGTAGTTCATTGAAGGTAATTGGAGAATCCAGTGGTTTCTGGTAGTATTTAATCGTTGATTCTAAGATTAGTATTTTATTACATATATGTTTTTGCTGTTTGTTCTTTGTTATAAAGCCCAAAAGTTTATAGAAGTGGTTTACCCATACATCTCGGTTTGGATATATAACTCTGTGTACTGTTGTTTGTTTAGTGTTTTCTAATTTTCCAAGAAGCGGTTATCTTCTATGGAAACTTCAGTTACATTGAGCTGATTTCTGATGAGCTGTTCCTTCGTTATCCGTAGTGTATTTCTGTATTGTTTTAGTGATTTACCATAGTGAAGGCGTAGACTCATGTTTTCCGGGTCTCCATGTTTTTGGTTGGACAGGTTTTTACGCTTTTCATCAAACCCTTTGTCATTGTTGTTAATTTTCTTCGGTTTTCTATTTGAATTTGTTTTATTAATTAGGGAAGCTGAGAGATCAAATATTCTGTTTAGGTTTTCTACTGCCAACTTTACACCTTCACCATTACAGTGAAATGTTTTGTTGTCTAAATGTCACCATTACAGTGAAATGTTTTGTTGTTGCCTCACTGTGTTTTGTTAGGTTTGGTAGGTTTCCACATTACTTTCCTTCCATCTATAGCATTTCTTAATATCAGTTCCTCTGGCTTTAATGTCCCATGATTGAGTATTGTTCTGTTCAAGTACTACTGCCAAGAGATGAGCTATCTCTATCTCTCTCTCTCTCTCTCTCTCTCTCTCTCTCTCTCTCTCTCTCTCTCTCTCTCTCTCTCTCTCTATGTCTCACTGTCTCTCTCTCTCTCTCACTTTGTCTATCTCTCTCTGTCTCTCTCTCTCTCTCTCTCTCTCTCTCTCTCTCTCTCTCTCTCTCTCTCTCTGTCTCTCTCTCTCTGTCTCTCTCTGTCTCTCTCTCTCTCTCTCTCTCTCTCTCTTCCTCTCTTTCTCTCTCTCTTTTTCTCTCTCCTCCCTCTCTCTCTCTCTCTCTCTCTCTCTCTCTCTCTCTCCCTCTCTCTCTCTCGGTGCATGCTGGGTGTTTTTGGAGTTTGAGTGTTTGGTGTGGAAAGCTCTATCCTAACTAACTTTCTTGATTCTATTATTTTCTTTACATGTTATTTTCTATGGTGGAGGGTTAATGCAATATTTGTTTTTAGCGGTATCCAAAGTTTTTTTTTCAAAGTTAGGGTGGAAGAGGACAGAGTAAAGTTCCGGGGGGTTGCAAGGTATAATGTGCGCAATGGCTTCTCAGCCTAGTGCGCAGGAGACGCTGTCGATACAGCATGGTTTCAGGTGTGTTCCTGAGAACGGAGTTAAGGTGGAGGAGGTTCTGCTCGCGGTCGGTGAACAGGTAGGAGCTGAGTTTATACATTCTGCTTCTAGAATGAACAAGGCTGTGGTTGTGTTCATGAAAAGGGCTAATTTGGTCGGTAGGCTAATTGCTAGCGGAATATTTGTAAGGGATGTGTTGGTGTCAATTTCACCTCTCTCTACCCCTTCAACAAGAGTTGTAGTGGCAAATTTGCCTCCGTTTATTACGGATGATCAAATTAGGAAAGAGCTGAGTCGTTTTGGTAAGTTTGCTAGCGGTTTCCGTGTACTGTCAGCAGGTTTTCAGGCAGATGCCGCTAAGCACGTTGTTTCATTCAGGAGGCAAGTGTTTATGTTTCTGAACAATAATGAGCAACAGCTAAATGTGCATTTTAAAGTGAGGCATGGGGAAGGGCTCTATGCAGGTTTTGCCAGCACAGATAGTCTACGGTGTTTTGAATGTGGGGATTTGGGGCACAAGAGCTTTGCGTGCCCACATAAAGGCCATAGACAAGGGGAGGGTACGAGCGCAAGGGGGGGAAATCGAGGTCAAAATGCAGACAGCAGAGGCTGGGCCTAGTCAGTCTAGAGATGGTGGTGTAGATGAGGCTGGGTCTAGTCAGGCTAGAGATGGTGGAGAAGCAGAGGCTGGGTCTAGTCAGGCTAGAGATGGTGGGGTAGCTGAGGCTGGGCCTAGACATGCTATGGAGGGTGGTATAGCTGAGGCTGGCCCTAGTCATGCTATGGAGGGTGTTGTAGCTGAGGCTGGCTCTAGTCATGCTATGGAGGGTGTTGTAGCTGAGGCTGGCCCTAGTCATGCTATGGAGGGTGGTGCAGATGATACTGCGTTTAGTCAGGTTATTCTAGTGGATGAGGAGAGTATAGTGGGGAAGTGTAAGAGATTAGGGGAGGAGGAGGAGGGTGTCAAGAGGAAAAAGAAAAAGGGTGTGGACAAAGGCACCATGGAAATGTTGCCTGTTGCTGTGGGTGAGGCCCTAACCAGAGAGAAAGGGCAGGTGGTCAGGGTGGGAGATAGAGAAGAGGAGGAAAGTGAGTCTGAGGAAGAGGATGAGGAGGTATTTTTTCAGACTCCTCTTCAATTGGCCCGGAGCTGACAGCCAGTCAACCAGAGGGGTCTAAGTACACGTTGAGAGAACTGACAAGGTTCCTGAATGAGACTAAGGGGAAAAAGTTAATCTTGAGGCTTTTTTTCCTGATCCTAGAAAGTTTGTAAGATCAGTACAACATGCTATGAGAAATGAGGGGCATGGTGTCCTCTCACCCAAGAAACGGTTTAGGTTGAGGAAGTGGGTCACAACAGTGCGTAAAGGTTTACCTTCAGACACTGTTTAAATGTTTAATTTCTTACTGACACTGGGGCTTTTTGAGCTTTGCTATTGGTCTATTTCTCTGCTGGCTTTTCTCCCACTTCTTATGGAGACTCTTCGGGTAGGCTCGCTCAATATAAATGGCGCCAGAGATGCGGGAAAGAGGAGTGTGTTGAGTGAATATGTAAAACATAAACAAGTACAGGTGTTGTTTCTGCAGGAGACGCATAGTGATGCGGTGAATGAAGTTGATTGGGGGCTCTGGTGGAAAGGGGCAAGTGTGTTGAGCAATGGGACAAATCTTAGTGCAGGGGTGGCAGTCCTTTTGCACCGGGTCTGGCTGTAAAAATTTGCTCCTCAAATGAGGTGTGTAGGGGTAGGTTGCTTGTTGTTAAAGCAGAAATTAACAACATGTGTTTTGTCTTTATAAATGTGTATGCGCCTAACACAGGGAGAGAAAGAGGGGTTCTATTTGGGAGTCTTAGACAGGAACTCTCACAAGTAGCGCCTGAGGAGACGCTGGTGATCGGAGGTGACTGGAACTGTACAATGGATTTTACAAAAGACAGAAATGGGGAAGAGCCTCATTCAGTGTCAGTGGGAGTGTTAAGGGACATCTTTAATCAGTTTGACCTAGTGGATGTTTGGAGAACTAAACATCCAAACACAAGACAGTATACGTGGGTGAAGGTTTTTGGGGCTAGGGTGAGTGCAGCTCGACTTGATCGTTTTTACATGTCCAGGAATCAGAGCAATAGGCTTCTGGGTGCTACCATTCTCCCAGTGGGGTTTTCGGATCACCACATAACCATGGCTCGGCTGTCTATTTCACCAGGGCCCCGGCAGGCATCTTATTGGAAGTTCAATGTAAAGCTCTTACAAGATGCCACTTTTTGCTCAGGTTTCCAGACTTTTTGGGAAAGATGGGGGCAGCGAAGAGAGGAGTATGAGTCTCTGAGTCAGTGGTGGGATGTGGGGAAAGTGCAAATTCGGCTTTTCTGTCAACAGTACACAGCTCTCTCATCCTCAGAGGCTAGGAGAGTGTTGGGGGAACTAGAGCGGTGTATTAGTGAGATGGAGGTAGAGATGGTGGGGCAAGGCAATGTAGGCCTCCAGGCTAACTTAGCCGAATTACGTAGGGACCTGGGCAGTTTTTTCCAGGTTAAAGCAAAGGGAGCACTTGTAAGAGCTAGGTTCTCCATGCTCAAGGACATGGATGCTCCCAGCTCCTTCTTCTTTGGTTTGGAAAGACAGAGCAGTGAAGCCAAGGGTATGCATTGTCTACGGCTGTCTGATGGGCGGGTGACCTCTGTGGTGGGGAGATGCGGGAGCGGACTGTGGAGTTTTATACTGAATTGTATAGGGCAGAAATGTGTGATCCTATGTGTGCTCAGGTCTTGTTTGCAGGACTCCCTAAGCTCTCTCGGGCACAGAGGGATGAAATGGACATTCCTCTGTTGTCACATGAACTGGCAGAGGCAGTAACCCAGATGTCCCCGGTCGTGCACCCGGGGTTGATGGACTTCCAGTGGAATTTTACAAAAAATTCTGGGGAACAATTGGACAGGATTTCTTTTGCGTGTTGCGAGAATGCGTAGGGGTAGGAGAGTTGCCGATGAGCTGCCGTCGGGCGGCTCTGACTCTCCTGCCCAAAAAAGGGGACTTGTGTGAACTTAAGAACTGGAGGCCTGTGGCATTACTCTGTGCGGACTACAAGATTTTTGCCAAGGTCCTCTCTAACAGACTGAAGTCCCATCTGGACTCTATAATACACAAGGACCAGACATATTGTGTACCGGGACGCTCAATCACGGACAACTTGTTCTTGATTAGGGACATGTTGGACTTGTCGAGAGGTTCTAATGTGAACTTTGGACTGGTCTCTTTAGATCAAGAGAAGGCTTTTGATAGAGTGGATCATGAGTATCTGTTTAATGTGATGTCTGTGTTTGGGTTTGGGAAGAGTTTTGTGACCTGTGTGAAGCTGTTGTATGCTGGGGCGTCATGTATGGTTAAGGTGGGAGGGGGGCTCAGTATGCCAGTCTGGGTGAGACGGGGCATTAGACAAGGATGCCCTCTATCTGGGCAGCTGTACACACTAGCCATTGAGCCTTTTTTAGGACTGCTACGCAGGAGACTGCGGGGAGTGTGCTGGACAGGCATGGGATGTAGTGACAGGCATAGCAGTGTCAGCATATGCAGATGATGTTTCTGTGATGGTCAGGGATGGGCAAGATATGCAGGAACTAGAGACCAGTCTGAAGGTGTATGAGGGAGCTTCATCAGCTAAGGTAAACTGGGGAAAGAGCAAAGCTCTGTTATGTGGGGCATGGGGGGATAGGGCTCCTCCTCTGCTTCCAGGGGGTTTGCAGTGGGGTTGTGAAGGGCTTAAAGTGTTGGGGGTGTACCTGGGCTCGGAGAGGTGGGTCAGCAAGAACTGGGAGGGGCTGACACAGGCAGTGGTGTCAAGACTGGCCAGGTGGAGGTGGCTCCTGTCCCAAGTGTCATATAGAGGGAGGGTGCTGATAATCAACAACCTGGTGGCATCTTCCTTGTGGCATAAACTGGCTGTCCTCAACCCCCCGCCGGTCTGCTTGCAGACCTGCAACGCAAGCTGGTGGACTTTTTTGGTCGGGACATCACTGGCTGAAGGCAGCAGTTTTGTACATGACCGTCCACGAAGGAGGACAGGGCCTGGTGGAACTGGAGAGCAGGATGGCTGCTTTCCGACTAAAGGCGGTGCAGAGACTGCTGTACCACACTGATGTTGGCTGGAGGGAACCAGCATGCGCGCTGCTGAGGAGAGCTGGCGGATTAGGGTTGGACCGGCAGCTGTTCCTCATGAAGCTGGAGAGGCTGAGTACAGCAGGTCATGTGTTTTCTGTGTGCACCAGGTTAATGCCATTAATGTCTCTGTTGGAATGTCTGTGTGACAGGTTGGGGGTGGTTTTTGCTGTTGGGATGTTTATAATGGGATACAGGTATTCGAGTAAGGAGAAAGAAAAATGTGTTTTGTTGAATTTTCTGTTTGCTCAGGCAAAGTTAGCTATTTGGCTAACAAGGAGGAACAGGGTCAAAGGTGGGGGGATAACAGACCCTTTACTACTGTTTCATGGGATGGTCTCTGCGCGCCTTAGGGTTGAGTTTGAGTTCTATAAAATGATCAAATGTGTGGAGATGTTTGAGGAGATATGGTGTGTTGGGGGGGCTGTCTGTATTGCTGGGGAAGATGTTTTGGATATTTTTATTTTTTATTTTTTTTATTTCACCTTTATTTAACCAGGTAGGCTAGTTGAGAACAAGTTCTCATTTGCAACTGCGACCTGGCCAAGATAAAGCATAGCAGTGTGAACAGACAACACAGAGTTACACATGGAGTAAACAATTAGCAAGTCAATAACACAGTAGAAAAAAAATGGGCAGTCTATATACAATGTGTGCAAAAGGCATGAGGAGGTAGGCGAATAATACAATTTTGCAGATTAACACTGGAGTGATAAATGATCAGATGGGCATGTACAGGTAGAGATATTGGTGTGCAAAAGAGCAGAAAAGTAAATAAATAAAAACAGTATAAAAACAGTATGGGAATGAGGTAGGTGAAAAAGGGTGAGCTATTTACCTATAGACTATGTACAGCTGCAGCGATCGGTTAGCTGCTCGGATAGCTGATGTTTGAAGTTGGTGAGGGAGATAAAAGTCTCCAACTTCAGCGATTTTTGCAATTCGTTCCAGTCACAGGCAGCAGAGTACTGGAACGAAAGGCGGCCAAATGAGGTGTTGGCTTTAGGGATGATCAGTGAGATACACCTGCTGGAGCGCGTGCTACGGATGGGTGTTGCCATCGTCACCAGTGAACTGAGATAAGGCGGAGCTTTACCTAGCATGGACTTGTAGATGACCTGGAGCCAGTGGGTCTGGCGACGAATATGTAGTGAGGGCCAGCCGACTAGAGCATACAAGTCGCAGTGGTGGGTGGTATAAGGTGCTTTAGTGACAAAACGGATGGCACTGTGATAGACTGCATCCAGTTTGCTGAGTAGAGTGTTGGAAGCCATTTTGTAGATGACATCGCCGAAGTCGAGGATCGGTAGGATAGTCAGTTTTACTAGGGTAAGCTTGGCAGCATGAGTGAAGGAGGCTTTGTTGCGGAATAGAAAGCCGACTCTGGATTTGATTTTTGATTGGAGATGTTTGATGTGAGTCTGGAAGGAGAGTTTGCAGTCTAGCCAGACACCTAGGTACTTATAGATGTCCACATATTCAAGGTTGGAACCATCCAGGGTGGTGATGCTAGTCGGGCATGCGGGTGCAGGCAGCGATCGGTTGAAAAGCATGCATTTGGTTTTACTCGCGTTTAAGAGCAGTTGGAGGCCACGGAAGGAGTGCTGTATGGCATTGAAGCTCGTTTGGAGGTTTGATAGCACAGTGTCCAATGACGGGCCGAAAGTATATAGAATGGTGTCGTCTGCGTAGAGGTGGATCAGGGAATCGCCCGCAGCAAGAGCAACATCATTGATATATACAGAGAAAAGAGTCGGCCCGAGAATTGAACCCTGTGGCACCCCATAGAGACTGCCAGAGGACCGGACAGCATGCCCTCTGATTTGACACACTGAACTCTGTCTGCAAAGTAATTGGTGAACCAGGCAAGGCAGTCATCCGAAAAACCGAGGCTGTTGAGTCTGCCGATAAGAATTTGGTGATTGACAGAGTCGAAAGCCTTGGCGAGGTCGATGAAGACGGCTGCACAGTACTGTCTTTTATCGATGGCGGTTATGATATCATTTAGTACCTTGAGTGTGGCTGAGGTGCACCCGTGACCGGCTCGGAAACCAGATTGCACAGCGGAGAAGGTACGGTGGGATTCGAGATGGTCAGTGACCTGTTTGTTGACTTGGCTTTCGAAGACCTTAGATAGGCAGGGCAGGATGGATATAGGTCTATAGCAGTTTGGGTCCAGGGTGTCTCCCCCTTTGAAGAGGGGATGACTGCGGCAGCTTTCAATCCTTGGGGATCTCAGACGATATGAAAGAGAGGTTGAACAGGCTGGTAATAGGGGTTGCGACAATGGCGGCAGATAGTTTCAGAAATAGCGGGTCCAGATTGTCAAGCCCAGCTGATTTGTACGGGTCCAGGTTTTGCAGCTCTTTCAGAACATCTGCTATCTGGATTTGGGTAAAGGAGAACCTGGAGAGGCTTGGGTGAGGAACTACGGGGGGCGGAGCTGTTGGCCGAGGTTGGAGTAGCCAGGCGGAAGGCATGGCCAGCCGTTGAGAAGTGCTTATTGAAGTTTTCGATAATCATGGATTTATCGGTGGAGACCGTGTTTCCTAGCCTCAGTGCAGTGGGCAGCTGGGAGGAGGTGCTCTTGTTCTCCATGGACTTCACAGTGTTTCAGAACTTTTTGGAGTTGGAGCTACAGGATGCAAACTTCTGCCTGAAGAAGCTGGCCTTAGCTTTCCTGACTGACTGCGTGTATTGGTTCCTGACTTCCCTGAACAGTTGCATATCACGGGGGCTATTCGATGCTATTGCAGTCCGCCACAGGATGTTTTTGTGCTGGTCGAGGGCAGTCAGGTATGGAGTGAACCAAGGGCTGTATCTGTTCTTGGTTCTGCATTTTTTGAACGGAGCATGCTTATCCAAAATGGTGAGGAAGTTACTTTTAAAGAATGACCAGGCATCCTCAACTGACGGGATGAGGTCAATGTCCTTCCAGGATACACGGGCCAGGTCGATTAGAAAGGCCTGCTCACAGAAGTGTTTTAGGGAGCGTTTGACAGTGATGAGGGGTGGTCGTTTGACTGCGGCTCCGTGGCGGATACAGGCGATGAGGCAGTGATCGCTGAGATCCTGGTTGAAGACAGCGGAGGTATATTTGGAGGGCCAGTTGGTCAGGATGACGTCTATGAGGGTGCCCTTGTTTACAGAGTTAGGGTTGTACCTGGTGGGTTCCTTGATGATTTGCGTGAGATTGAGGGCATCTAGCTTAGATTGTAGGACTGCCGGGGTGTTAAGCATATCCCAGTTTAGGTCACCTAACAGAACAAACTCTGAAGCTAGATGGGGGCGATCAATTCACAAATGGTGTCCAGGGCACAGCTGGGAGCTGACGGGGGGTCGGTAGCAGGCGGCAACAGTGAGAGACTTGTTTCTGGAGAGAGTAATTTTCAAAATTAGTAGTTCAAACTGTTTGGGTATGGACCTGGAAAGTATGACATTACTTTGCAGGCTATCTCTGCAGTAGACTGCGACTCCGCCCCCTTTGGCAGTTCTATCTTGACGGAAGATGTTATAGTTGGGTATGGAAATCTCTGAATTTTTGGTGGCCTTCCTGAGCCAGGATTCAGACACGGCAAGGACATCAGGGTTAGCAGAGTGTGCTAAAGCAGTGAGTAAAACAAACTTAGGGAGGAGGCTTCTGATGTTGACATGCATAAAACCAAGACTTTTTCGATCACAGAAGTCAACAAATGAGGGTACCTGGGGACATGCAGGGCCTGGGTTTACCTCCACATCACCCGCGGAACAGAGAAGGAGTAGTATGAGGGTGCGGCTAAAGGCTATCAAAACTGGTCGCCTAGAGCGTTGGGGGCAGAGGATAAGAGGAGCAGGTTTCTGGGCATGGTAGAATATATTCAGGGCATAATGCGCAGACAGGGGTATGGTGGGGTGCGGGTACAGC
>NC_068421.1:2171407-2176407 GCF_023373465.1 Oncorhynchus keta
AACAACAGATAGGTAAACAACAACATGTAGAAAAACAACAACAGATAGGTAAACAACAACATGTAGAACAACAACAAAAGATAAGTAAACAACAACATGTAGAACAACAACAACATATAGGTAAACAACAACAGATAGGAAAACAACAAAAGATAAGTAAATAACAACATGTAGAACAACAACAACATATAGGTAAACAACAACATGTAGAAAAACAACAACAGATAGGTAAACAACAACATGTAGAACAACAACAACATGTAGAACAACAACAACAGATAGGTAAACAACAACATGTAGAACAACAACAACAACAGATAGGTAAACAACAACATGTAGAAAAACAACAACAGATAAGTAAACAACAACAGATAGGAAAACAACAAAAGATAGGTAAACAACAACATGTAGAAAAACAACAACATGTTGAAAAACAACAACAGATAGGTAAACAACAACATGTAGAAAAACAACAACATGTAGAAAAACAACAACAACACATAGGTAAACAACAACATGTAGAAAAACAACAACAACAACACATAGGTAAACAACAACATGTAGAAAAACAACAACAGATAGGTAAACAACAACATGTTGAAAAACAACAAAAGATAGGTATACAACAACATGTAGAAAAACAACAACATGTAGAAAAACAACAACAACAACACATAGGTAAACAACAACATGTAGAAAAACAACAACAGACAGGTAAACAACAACATGTAGAAAAACAACAACAGATAGGTAAACAACAACATGTAGAACAACAACAACACATAGGTAAACAACAACATGTAGAAAAACGACAACAACAACACATAGGTAAACAACAACATGTAGAAAAACAACAACAGATAGGTAAACAACAACATGTAGAAAAACAACAACATGTAGAAAAACAACAACAACACATAGGTAAACAACAACATGTAGAAAAACGACAACAACAACAGATAGGTAAACAACAACATGTAGAAAAACAACAACAGATAGGTAAACAACAACATGTTGAAAAACAACAAAAGATAGGTAAACAACAACATGTAGAAAAACAACAACATGTAGAAAAACAACAACAACACATAGGTAAACAACAACATGTTGAAAAACAACAACAGATAGGTAAACAACAACATGTAGAAAAACAACAAAAGATAGGTAAACAACAACATGTAGAAAAACAACAACATGTAGAAAAACAACAACAACAACACATAGGTAAACAACAACATGTAGAAAAACAACAACAGATAGGTAAACAACAACATGTTGAAAAACAACAAAAGATAGGTAAACAACAACATGTAGAAAAACAACAACATGTAGAAAAACAACAACAACACATAGGTAAACAACAACATGTAGAAAAACAACAACAACAACACATAGGTAAACAACAACATGTAGAAAAACAACAACAGACAGGTAAACAACAACATGTAGAAAAACAACAACAGATAGGTAAACAACAACATGTAGAACAACAACAACAACACATAGGTAAACAACAACATGTAGAAAAACGACAACAACAACACATAGGTAAACAACAACATGTAGAAAAACAACAACAGATAGGTAAACAACAACATGTAGAAAAACAACAACAGATAGGTAAACAACAACAGATAGGTAAACAACAACAGATAGGAAAACAACAAAATATAGGTAAACAACAACATGTAGAAAAACAACAACATGTAGAAAAACAACAACAACAACACATAGGTAAACAACAACATGTAGAACAACAACAACAACAACAGATAGGTAAACAACAACATGTAGAACAACAACAACAACACGTAGGTAAACAACAACATGTAGAAAAACAACAACAACAACACATAGGTAAACAACAACATGTAGAAAAACAACAACAGATAGGTAAACAACAACATGTAGAAAAACAACAACAGATAGGTAAACAACAACATGTAGAACAACAACAACAACAACACATAGGTAAACAACAACATGTAGAAAAACAACAACAACAACACATAGGTAAACAACAACATGTAGAACAACAACAACAGCAGCGATGAAATAAGTAATGCATTCCCAGAGAGGAGGAGAAGGATTCAACGTGAATGGGTCTTCAGAGAAAGGGCCGCCTCGTTCAGCCTCAGGACAGCATCTTCAGACAAGTTTTAGGAAAAACACAACAATGACAGTAGGTTTCAATGAACCAACGAATTGTCTATTGTTGATTCTTTGAGCACACATTTGCCTTGGTAACAGCAAAACTGTTTTGTTTGTAGTATTTGTAATAATTCATAATCATTACTACCCATGTGATTATTAGGACTATATTATTACTAAAAATGCCGATTAAGCTCATTTCTGATAGCAACGGCTTAGGTAATTGTCCCTCAGTGTTGCCGGGGTTACCAGGTTCATATCATAGCCCAGATACTACTGCACCTCATCACCAGACTCATAGTGGAATCACATAGCCCAGATACTACTGTACCTCATCACCAGACTCATAGTAGGATCACGTAGCCCAGATACTACTGCACCTCATCACCAGACTCATAGTGGAATCACATAGCCCAGATACTACTGTACCTCATCACCAGACTGATAGTAGGATCACGTAGCCCAGATACTACTGTACCTCATTACCAGACTCATAGTAGGATCACGTAGCCCAGATACTACTGTACCTCATTACCAGACTCATAGTGGAATCACGTAGCCCAGATACTGCTGTACCTCATTACCAGACTCATAGTGGAATCACGTAGCCCAGATACTACTGTACCTCATTACCAGACTCATAGTGGAATCACGTAGCCCAGATACTACTGTACCTCATTACCAGACTCATAGTGGAATCACGTAGCCCAGATACTACTGCACCTCATCACCAGACTCATAGTGGAATCACGTAGCCCAGATACTACTGTACCTCATTACCAGACTCATAGTGGAATCACGTAGCCCAGATACTACTGCACCTCATCACCAGACTCATAGTGGAATCACGTAGCCCAGATACTACTGTACCTCATTACCAGACTCATAGTGGAATCACGTAGCCCAGATACTACTGTACCTCATTACCAGACTCATAGTGGAATCACGTAGCCCAGATACTACTGCACCTCATCACCAGACTCATAGTGGAATCACGTAGCCCAGATACTACTGTACCTCATTACCAGACTCATAGTGGAATCACGTAGCCCAGATACTACTGTACCTCATTACCAGACTCATAGTGGAATCACGTAGCCCAGATACTACTGTACCTCATTACCAGACTCAAAGTGGAATCACGTAGCCCAGATACTGCTGTACCTCATTACCAGACTCATAGTGGAATCACGTAGCCCAGATACTACTGTACCTCATTACCAGACTCATAGTGGAATCACGTAGCCCAGATACTACTGTACCTCATTACCAGACTCATAGTGGAATCACGTAGCCCAGATACTACTGTACCTCATTACCAGACTCATAGTGGAATCACGTAGCCCAGATACTGCTGTACCTCATTACCAGACTCATAGTGGAATCACGTAGCCCAGATACTGCTGTACCTCATTACCAGACTCATAGTGGAATCACGTAGCCCAGATACTACTGTACCTCATTACCAGACTCATAGTGGAATCACGTAGCCCAGATACTACTGTACCTCATTACCAGACTCATAGTGGAATCACGTAGCCCAGATACTACTGTACCTCATTACCAGACTCATAGTGGAATCACGTAGCCCAGATACTGCTATACCTCATTACCAGACTCATAGTAGGATCACGTAGCCCAGATACTACTGTACCTCATTACCAGACTCATAATGGGGATCACTAAGTGCACACATCGATTACTTTCCCTCCAATTTGCACTTTTAGCAGAAATTCAATGAACAGACTATTGTTTTAACTAATTCAAGAGTCCAAAGTGAAGTGTAATCTCCACAAGTCAATTTATTCAATTCACACACTGTGTAATTGTTTTAGTCTGCCTTAGGTAGTTATGGCAAATTAATGATAAAACCAGTAATACCGATTCTCCTTGTCAATTCCTTCAAGCTAGTTTGATATAGTCTCTCTCACACAGGTCTCTATCACTGGTGGTAGGATTTTTGTCTATTTTACAGTCGTTGGGTGGTTTCTGTGTGTGTGCCTGTGTGCGTGCCTGTATGCGTGTGTATATGAATGTCTCCAGTATGTGCTGGCTGTGTGTGGAGTAGCCAAGGAGAGCAAAGGCCCTGGGAGGCAGGCTTGCTCCAAGAGATAGCAATGTTTAATAAACCAGAAGGCTGGTTTGGCTTAGGAGGGTTCAGGAGGCTGGTTTGTAAAAGGAGCATTCAGGAGGCTGGTTTGGCTGAGGAGGGTTCAGTAGGCTGGTTTAGCTGAGGAGGGTTCAGTAGGCTGGTTTAGCTGAGGAGGGTTCAGTAGGCTGGTTTAGCTGAGTAGAGTTCAGTAGGCTGGTTTGGCTGAGGAGGTTTCAGTAGGCTGGTTTAGCTGAGGAGAGTTTCAGTAGGCTGGTTTGGCTGAGGAGGGTTCAGTAGGCTGGTTTGGCTGAGGAGGGTTCAGGAGGCTGGTCTGGCTGAGGAGGGTTCAGTAGACTGGTTTGGCTGAGGAGGGTTCAGGAGAATAATGTTATTTCCAGAAAATAACCACATGGTACACCTGTGGGACGACTCTGAGAAAACTGTGGGACGACTCTGGGAAAACTGTGGGACGACTCTGGGAAGACTGTGGGATGACTCTGGGAAAACTGTGGGACGACTCTGGGAAGACTGTGGGACGACTGGGAAAACTGTGGGACGACTCTGGGAAAACTGTAGGACAACTGTGGGACGACTGTGGGACGACTGTGGGACGACTGAGGGATGACTGTGGGATGACTGAGGGATGACTGAGGGACGACTGTGGGACGACTGTGGGACGACTGTGGGACGACTGTGGGAAGACTGAGGGTAGTCCGAGTCCTCAGTGTGTGTCTGTGTGTCCGTCTGTGACTGTCTG
>NC_068421.1:2181407-2248907 GCF_023373465.1 Oncorhynchus keta
TAACCAGCAGAGGGAGAGAAGGTAGAATAACCTGGAAAGGGAGAAGAATGTAGAATAACCTGGAAAGGGAGAAGAAGGTAGAATAACCTGGAGAAGGAGAAGAAGGTATAATAACCTGGAAAGGGAGAAGAAGGTAGAATAACCAGCAGAGGGAGAGAAGGTAGAATAACCTGGAAAGGGAGAAGAATGTAGAATAACCTGGAAAGGGAGAAGAAGGTAGAATAACCTGGAAAGGGAGAAGAAGGTAGAATAACCTGCAGAGGGAGAAAGGTAGAATAACCTGGAAAGGGAGAAGGTAGAGTAACCTGGAAAGGAGAAGAAGGTAGAGTAACCTGGGAAGGGAGAAGAAGGTAGAATAACCTGGAAAGGGAGGGAAGGTAGAATAACCTGGAAAGGAGAAGAAGGTAGAATAACCTGGAAAGGGAGAAGAAGGTAGAATAACCTGGAAAGGGAGAAGAAGGTAGAATAACCTGGAAAGGGAGAAGAAGGTAGACTAACCTGGAGAAGGAGAAGAAGGTATAATAACCTGGAAAGGGAGAAGAAGGTAGAATAACCAGCAGAGGGAGAGAAGGTAGAATAACCTGGAAAGGGAGAAGAATGTAGAATAACCTGGAAAGGGAGAAGAAGGTAGAATAACCTGGAAAGGGAGAAGAAGGTAGAATAACCTGGAAAGGGAGAAGAAGGTGGAATAACCTGCAGAGGGAGAAGAAAGTAGAATAACTTGCAGAGGGAGAAGGTAGAATAACCTGGAAAGGGAGAATAATGTAGAATAACCTGCAGAGGGAGAGAAGGTAGAATAACCTGGAAAGGGAGAAGGTAGAATAACCTGGAAAGGGAGAAGAAGGTAGAATAACCTGGAAAGGGAGAAGAAGGTAGAATAACCTGGAAAGGGAGAAGAAGGTAGAATAACCAGCAGAGGGAGAGAAGGTAGAATAACCTGGAAAGGGAGAAGAAGGTAGAATAACCTGGAAAGGGAGAAGAAGGTAGAATAACCTGGAAAGGGAGAAGAAGGTAGAATAACCTGGTGTAACGGCGTTCTTCTTTTGTAGAAAGAGAGTCGGACCGAAATGCAGCGTGGTGGTTACTCATGACTTTAATGGAAAAAGTGACACATGAAATAACTATACAAAATACAAAAACAACAAACGGAATGTGAAACCTAATTACAGCCTATCTGGTGAAACTACACAGAGACAGGAACAATCACCCACAAAATGCACAGTGAAACCCAGGCTACCTAAATACGGTTCCCCATCAGAGACAACAAGAATCACCTGACTCTGATTGAGAACCGCCTCAGGCAGCCAAGCCTATACTAGACACACCCCTAATCAACCACAATCCCAATGCCTACAAAAACCCCAATACGACAATACAATAAACCCATGTCACACCCTGGCCTGAACAAATAATTAAAGAAAACACAAAATACTAAGACCAAGGCGTGACACCTGGAGAGGGAGAGAACGTAGAATAACCTGGAGAGGGAGAGAAAAGGTGGAATAACCTGGAAAGGGAGAAGAAGGTAGAATAACCTGCAGAGGGAGAAGAAGGTAGAATGACCTGGAAAGGGAGAGAAGGTAGAATAACCTGGAAAGGGAGGGAAGGTGAATAACCTGCAGAGGGAGAGAAGGTAGAATAACCTGGAAAGGAAGAA
Organism: Oncorhynchus keta; assembly: GCF_023373465.1. NCBI lineage: Eukaryota > Metazoa > Chordata > Actinopteri > Salmoniformes > Salmonidae > Oncorhynchus > Oncorhynchus keta. The sequence goes on from NC_068421.1 coordinate 2,183,065, forward strand.
GAAGGTAGAATAACCTGGAAAGGGAGAGGAGGTAGAATAACCTGGAAAGGGAGAAGAATGTAGAATAACCTGCAGAGGGAGAGAAGGTAGAATAACCTGGAGAAGGAGAGAAGGTAGAATAACCTGGAAAGGGAGAAGAAGGTAGAATAACCTGTAGAGGGATAGAAGGTAGAATAACCTGGAGAAGGGGAGAAGGTAGAATAACCTGCAGAGGGAGAGAAGGTAGAATAACCTGGAAAGGGAGGGAAGGTAGAATAACCTGGAGAGGGAGAGAAGGTAGAATAACCTGCAGAGGTAGAGAAGGTAGAATAACCTGGAAAGGAAGAAGAAGGTAGAATAACCTGGAAAGGGAGAGAAGGTAGAATAACCTGGAAAGGGAGAAGAATGTAGAATAACCTGTAGAGGGATAGAAGGTAGAATAACCTGGAGAAGGGGAGAAGGTAGAATAACCTGCAGAGGGAGAGAAGGTAGAATAACCTGGAAAGGGAGGGAAGGTAGAATAACCTGGAAAGGGAGAAGAAGGTAGAATAACCTGGAAAGGGAGAGAAGGTAGAATAACCTGGAAAGGGAGAAGAAGGTAGAATAACCTGCAGAGGGAGAGAAAGGTAGAATAACCTGGAAAGGGAGGGAAGGTAGAATAACCTGGAAAGGGAGAAGAAGGTAGAATAACCTGGAAAGGGAGAGAAGGTAGAATAACCTGCAGAGGGAGAGAAGGTAGAATAACCTGGAGAGGGAGAGAAGGTAGAATAACCTGGAGAGGGAGAGAAGGTAGAATAACCTGGAGAAGGAGAGAAGGTAGAATAACCTGGAAAGGAGAAGAAGGTAGAATAACCTGTAGAGGGATAGAAGGTAGAATAACCTGGAGAAGGAGAGAAGGTAGAATAACCTGCAGAGGGAGAGAAGGTAGAATAACCTGGAAAGGGAGGGAAGGTAGAATAACCTGGAAAGGGAGAAGAAGGTAGAATAACCTGGAAAGGGAGAAGAAGGTAGAATAACCTGGAAAGGGAGAAGGTAGAATAACCTGCAGAGGGAGAGAAGGTAGAATAACCTGGAAAGGGAGAGAACGTAGAATAACCTGCAGAGGGAGAGAAGGTAGAATAACCTGGAGAGGGAGAGAAGGTAGAATAACCTGCAGAGGGAGAGAAGGTAGAATAACCTGGAGAGGGAGAGAAGGTAGAATAACCTGGAGAGGGAGAGAAGGTAGAATAACCTGGAAAGGGAGACAACGTAGAATAACCTGGAGAGGGAGAGAACATAGAATAACCTGGAGAGGGAGAGAGAAGGTGGAATAACCTGGAAAGGGAGAAGAATGTAGAATAACCTGCAGAGGGAGAGAAGGTAGAATAACCTGGAGAAGGAGAGAAGGTAGAATAACCTGGAAAGGGAGAAGAAGGTAGAATAACCTGTAGAGGGATAGAAGGTAGAATAACCTGGAGAAGGGGAGAAGGTAGAATAACCTGCAGAGGGAGAGAAGGTAGAATAACCTGGAAAGGGAGGGAAGGTAGAATAACCTGGAGAGGGAGAGAAGGTAGAATAACCTGCAGAGGTAGAGAAGGTAGAATAACCTGGAAAGGAAGAAGAAGGTAGAATAACCTGGAAAGGGAGAGAAGGTAGAATAACCTGGAAAGGGAGAAGAATGTAGAATAACCTGCAGAGGGAGATAAGGTAGAATAACCTGGAGAAGGAGAGAAGGTAGAATAACCTGGAAAGGGAGAAGAAGGTAGAATAACCTGTAGAGGGATAGAAGGTAGAATAACCTGGAGAAGGGGAGAAGGTAGAATAACCTGCAGAGGGAGAGAAGGTAGAATAACCTGGAAAGGGAGGGAAGGTAGAATAACCTGGAAAGGGAGAAGAAGGTAGAATAACCTGGAAAGGGAGAGAAGGTAGAATAACCTGGAAAGGGAGAAGAAGGTAGAATAACCTGCAGAGGGAGAGAAGGTAGAATAACCTGGAAAGGGAGGGAAGGTAGAATAACCTGGAAAGGGAGAAGAAGGTAGAATAACCTGGAAAGGGAGAGAAGGTAGAATAACCTGCAGAGGGAGAGAAGGTAGAATAACCTGGAGAGGGAGAGAAGGTAGAATAACCTGGAGAGGGAGAGAAGGTAGAATAACCTGGAGAAGGAGAGAAGGTAGAATAACCTGGAAAGGGAGAAGAAGGTAGAATAACCTGTAGAGGGATAGAAGGTAGAATAACCTGGAGAAGGAGAGAAGGTAGAATAACCTGCAGAGGGAGAGAAGGTAGAATAACCTGGAAAGGGAGGGAAGGTAGAATAACCTGGAAAGGGAGAAGAAGGTAGAATAACCTGGAAAGGGAGAAGAAGGTAGAATAACCTGGAAAGGGAGAAGGTAGAATAACCTGCAGAGGGAGAGAAGGTAGAATAACCTGGAAAGGGAGAGAACGTAGAATAACCTGCAGAGGGAGAGAAGGTAGAATAACCTGGAGAGGGAGAGAAGGTAGAATAACCTGCAGAGGGAGAGAAGGTAGAATAACCTGGAGAGGGAGAGAAGGTAGAATAACCTGGAGAGGGAGAGAAGGTAGAATAACCTGGAAAGGGAGACAACGTAGAATAACCTGGAGAGGGAGAGAACATAGAATAACCTGGAGAGGGAGAGAGAAGGTGGAATAACCTGGAAAGGGAGAAGAAGGTAGAATAACCTGGAAAGGGAGAGAAGGTAGAATAACCTGGAAAGGGAGAGAAGGTAGAATAACATGGAAAGGGAGAGAAGGTTGAATAACCTGGAAAGGGAGAGAAGGTAGAATAACATGGAAAGGGAGAAGAAGGTTGAATAACCTGGAAAGGGAGAGAAGGTAGAATAACCTGGAAAGGGAGAGAAGGTAGAATAACATGGAAAGGGAGAGAAGGTAGAATAACATGGAAAGGGAGAAGAAGGTAGAATAACATGGAAAGGGAGAAGAAGGTAGAATAACCTGGAAAGGGAGAGAAGGTAGAATAACCTGGAAAGGGAGAAGAAGGTAGAATAACCTGGAAAGGGAGAGAAGGTAGAATAACCTGGAAAGGGAGAAGAAGGTAGAATAACATGGAAAGGGAGAGAAGGTAAAATAACATGGAAAGGGAGAAGAAGGTAGAACAATCTGGAGAGGGAGAAGAAGGTAGAACAGAAGGAGAGTAAATTAAAAGGGTTGGTTATCCATCTCAGACGGGCAGAGTCCTCAGTCCCTCATCGATCTGCTAAATGAGAAAGTTCTTAGGACTCCAGAAAACTAGTCTACAGAACATTCACGAGAGAGAGAGAGCGAGAGAGAGAGAGAGAGAGAGAGAGAGAGAGAGAGAGAGAGAGAGAGAGAGAGAGAGAGAGAGAGAGAGAGAGAGAGAGAGAGAGAGAGAGAGAGAGAGAGAGAGAGAGACAGACAAACAGAGAGAGAGAGAGAGAGAGAGAGAGAGAGAGAGAGAGAGAGAGATATCCCTGCCAGCTGCCATCACTGAGCCAAAATTAGGGAGGCAGATCTTCACTGGGAGCCACAAACACCCACCAAATGCTCCCTATGTCAGAGAGAGATCTTCTGCACAGATTCTGCCAGACCTGGGCCCTGACAGTAAATCTCAGTAAGGCAAAAAAAAGTGTTCCAAAATGTCCAGTTTCCAGGACCACAAATACAAATTCCAACTAGACACCATTGCCATAGAGAACACAAAAAAACTATATACACCTCGAGCTAAACATCAGCTCCACAGGTAACTTCCACAAAGCTGTGAACGATCTGAGAGACAAGGCGAGAAGGGCCTTCTAAGCTATTAAAAGGAACATAGAATTTGATGTGTCAATTAGGATCTGTCAAAAAATACTTGAATCAGTCATAGAGCCCATTGCCCTTTATGTTTGTGAGGTCTGTGGTCCGCTCACAAACCGAGAATTCACAAAATGCGACAAACAAAATCGAGACTCTGCATGCAGAATTCTGGCAAAATATCCTCTGTGTACAACACAAACACACACAGAGCCCCAGGACAGCAACACAATTAGACCCAACCAAATCATGAGAAAACTTCAAATAAATGACTTGACTCATTGGAAAGATTTATCAAAACATCTAAGCAAACTGAATGCTATTTGGCCCCAAACAGAATACTTGACCACTGTGACTGACCCAAAATGAAGGAATCAAATCAAATCAAATAAAATGTATTTATATAGCCCTTCGTACATCAGCTGATATCTCAAAGTGCTGTACAGAAACCCAGCCTAAAACCCCAAACAGCAAGCAATGCAGGTGTAGAAGCACGGTGGCTAGGAAAAACTCCCTAGAAAGGCCAAAACCTAGGAAGAAACCTAGAGAGGAACCAGGCTATGTGGGGTGGCCAGTCCTCTTCTGGCTGTGCCGGGTGGAGATTATAACAGAACATGGCCAAGATGTTCAAATGTTCATAAATGATCAGCATGGTCGAATAATAATAAGGCAGAACAGTTGAAACTGGAGCAGCAGCACAGTCAGGTGGACAGGGGACAGCAAGGAGTCATCATGTCAGGTAGTCCTGGGGCACGGTCCTAGGGCTCAGGTCCTCCAAGAGAAAGAAAGAAAGAGAGAATTAGAGAGAGCATATGTGGGGTGGCCAGTCCTCTTCTGGCTGTGCCGGGTGGAGATTATAGCAGAACATGGCCAAGATGTTCAAATGTTCATAAATGACCAGCATGGTCGAATAATAGTAAGGCAGAACAGTTGAAACTGGAGCAGCAGCATGGACAGGTGGACTGGGGACAGCAATGAGTCATCGTGTCAGGTAGTCCTGGGACATGGTCCTAGGGCTCAGGTCAGTTGAAACTGGAGCAGCAGCATGGCCAGGTAAGCTTTGACTATGTACAGACTCAGTGAGCATAGCCTTGCTATTGAGACAGGCCAAGGAAGGCAGACCTGGCTGTCAAGAGAAGACAGGCTATGTGCTCACTGCCCACAAAATGAGGTGGAAACTGAGCTGCACTTCCTAACCTCCTGCCAAATGTATGACCATATTAGAGACACATATTTCCCTTAGATAACACAGACCCACAAAGGAATTGGAAAACAAATACAATTTTGATAAACTTCTGTTTCTGTTAGGCGAAATACCCTCAACGGTATTGTGCTGTCAAAGCAGCAATATTAGTTACCTGTTCCCACAAGAGAAGGGCAATACTTATGTTTATTTATTTTCCATTTTTGTACTATTTGCACATCGTTACAACACTATATAGCCATAATATGCCATTTTAAATGTCTATGTTCATTTGTAACTTTTGTGAGTGTAATGTTTACTGTACATTTATTGGTTTATTATCAATTTCACTTGATTTGCCAATGTAAACAGATGTTTCACATGCCAATAAAGGCCTTAGAATTGATTTAAATTGAATTGAGAAAGTGAGAGAGAGAGAGAGAGAGAGAGAGAGAGAGAGAGAGAGAGAGAGAGAGAGAGAGAGAGAGAGAGACAGAGAGACAGAGAGACAGATACAGGGTCCAGGAAAAAAGGTCCAGTCACAATGGCTCTTAAGAGAAGACAGGCTATGTGCTCACTGCCCACAAAATGAGGTGGAAACTGAGCTGCACTACCTAACCTCCTGCCCAATGTTTGACCATATTAGAGAGACATATTTCCCTCAGATTACACAGATCCACAAAGAATTCGAAAACAAATTACATTTTGATAAACTCCCATATCTACTGGGTGAAATTCCACAGTGTGCCATCACAGCAGCAAGATTTGTGACCTGTTGCCACAAGAAAAGGGCAACCAGTGAAGAACAAACACCATTGTAAATACAACCCATATTTATGCTTATTTATTTTATCTTGTGTCCTTTAACCATTTGTACATTGTTAAAACACTGTATATATATAATATGACATTTATTGTTTTGAAACTTCTGTATGTGTAATGTTTACTGTTAATTTTTATTGTTTATTTCACTTTATATATTCACTTTATATATTATCTACCTCACTTGCTTTGCAATGTTAACACATGTTTCCCATGCCAATAAAGCCCTTGATTTGAAATTTAATTGAATTGAGAGAGAGAGAGTGATACATTGAGAGAGAGAGAGAGAGAGAGAGAGAGGGATAGAGAGAGAAAGAGAGTGAGAGAAGAGCTGAGAGCTGAGCAAAGAAAATAGTCCCCTCATCCAGCTGGTCCTGGGGCTGAGTTTACAAACCTGTTCTTCGAACACACTGAAGCCTCAGTCCCCTCATCCAGCTGGTCCTGGTCCTGAGTTGACAAACCTGTTCTACTAACACACTGAAGCCTCAGGACCAGTACATCCAATCAATCAGAATAAACCAGATTACAACACAGTCAAAACAACAATATTTTGCGTTTTGGGAAACACAAACACAAAGAAAAATGCACTGCAATCTGGCCCTAAATCGACAGTACACCGTAACAAACTATTTGACCATGGTTACTGACCAACACCTTGATAAAGCACAGGCTCAGTGTCATAATTAATTTATATGTGTGTATTTGTATTCAAGTAGTCAAAAGTGTAGTATTTAGTCCCCTATTCCTAGCATGCAATGACTACATGAAGCTTGTGACTCTACAAAAAGCTATACGAAGCTTGTGACTCTGCTTGTGACTCTGCTTGTGACTCTTGTTGGATGCATTTGCTTTTATCTCGTCGTGCTCAATGAAAACAAATGGTAAATCACGTCTTGCGTCATTTGAAAGTCACTTTCATTGTAAATTAGAATATAATGTCTCTCAACACATCTACATTAATGTGGATGTTACGATGATTTCAGATAATCATAAATGAATCGTGAATAATGATCAGTGAGAACGTTACAGACACGTAGATATCATACACCCTCTACGAAAATGCTAACCTCCCGTGTTATTAGTAACGTTACTGAGGCATAACCTCCCTTGTTATTAGTAACATTACTGAGGCATAACCTCCCTTGTTATTAGTAACATTACTGAGGCATAACCTCCCTTGTTATTAGTAACGTTACTGAGGCATAACCTCCCGTGTTATTAGTAATGTTACTGAGGCATAACCTCCCTTGTTATTAGTAATGTTACTGAGGCATAACCTCCCTTGTTATTAGTAATGTTACTGAGGCATAACCTCCCTTGTTATTAGTAATGTTACTGAGGCATAACCTCCCTTGTTATTAGTAATGTTACAGAGGCATAACCTCCCTTGTTATTAGTAATGTTACTGAGGCATAACCTCCCTTGTTATTAGTAATGTTACTGAGGCATAACCTCCCTTGTTATTAGTAATGTTACAGATGCATAACCTCCCTTGTTATTAGTAATGTTACTGAGGCATAACCTCCCTTGTTATTAGTAATGTTACTGAGGCATAACCTCCCTTGTTATTAGTAATGTTACAGGCATAACCTCCCGTGTTATTAGTAACGTTACTGAGGCATGATCTCCATTGTTATTAGTAATGTTACTGAGGCATAACCTCCCTTGTTATTAGTAATGTTACTGAGGCATAACCTCCCCTGTTATTAGTAACATTAAAGAGGCATAACCTCCATTGTTATTGATAATGTTACAGGCATAACCTCCCATGTTATTAGTAACATTAAAGAGGCATAACCTCCATTGTTATTGATAATGTTACAGGCATAACCTCCCGTGTTATTAGTAACGTTACTGAGGCATGATCTCCATTGTTATTGATAATGTTTCAGGCATAACCTCCTGTGTTATTAGTAACATTACTGAGGCATGATCTCCATTGGTATTAGTAATATTACAGAGGCATAACCTCCCCTGTTATTAGTAACATTAAAGAGGCATAACCTCCATTGTTATTGATAATGTTACAGGCATAACCTCCCGTGTTATTAGTAACGTTACTGAGGCATGATCTCCATTGGTATTAGTAATGTTACAGAGGCATAACCTCCCCTTTTATTAGTAATGTTACTGAGACTTAACCTCCCCTGTTATTGGTAATGTTAGAGGCATAACCTCCCGTGTTATTAGTAACGTTACTGAGGCATGATCTCCATTGGTATTAGTAATGTTACAGAGGCATAAACTCCTGTGTTATTAGTAACATTAAAGAGGCATAACCTCCCTTGTTATTGGTAACGTTAGAGGCAGCATAACCTCCCTTGTTATTAGTAATGTTCGAGGCATAAGCTCCCATGTTATTAGTCATGTTAGAAGCATAACCTCCCTTGTTATTAGTAACGTTACAGAGACATAACCTCCCCTGTTATTAGTAATGTTACAGAGACATAACCTCCCCTGTTACTAGTAACGTTACAGAGGCATAACCTCCCATTTTATTAGTAACGTTACAGATGCATAACCTCCCCTGTTATTAGTAATGTTAGAGGCATAACATCCCCTGTTATTAGCAACGTTACAGAGACATAACCTCCCTTGTTATTGGTAATGTTAGAGGCATAACATCCCCTGTTATTAGCAACGTTACAGAGACATAACCTCCCTTGTTATTGGTAATGTTACTGAGACTTAACCTCCCCTGTTATTGGTAATGTTAGAGGCATAACCTCCCCTGTTATTAGTAATGTTAGAGGCATAACCTCCCATGTTATTGGTAATGTTACAGGCATAACCTCCCCTGTTATTAATAACGTTACTGAAGGCAATAACCTCCCCTGTTATTAGTAACATTAACGAGGCATTACCTCCATTGTTATCAGTAACGTCAAAGAGGCATAACCTCCATTGTTATCAGTAACGTCAAAGAGGCATAACCTCCATTGTTATCAGTAACGTCAAAGAGGCATAACCTCCATTGTTACTAGTAATGTTAAAGAGGCATAACATCCCCTGTTATTAGTAACGTTAAAGAGGCATAACCTCCCTTGTTATTAGTAATGTTAAAGAGGCATAACCTCCCATGTTATTGGAAATGGTGAGATGATGATCTCTGTGCATCAGTATTTATGATTTGTGTCTATTTATTGAGGCTTATAGACAGCCCTTTCATTGTTTGATCTACAACACATTTTAATCAAAGTAATAATGAATTTTAACTACAAATACCAAATGCAAGCTTCGTAATTAAATTACTAATTTCAAGCAATTTTGACATACCAAAAGACCAGTATGTCTATGCTAGTTATTGTGGCTTGATGCCCCATTGCTGGTGATCTTGCAAAGTAAATAGTTCATATTTTTGATCATCAAATGGGGCTAAGTGTACGTTTCACTCGCCAATCTGTTGCTCGCTTTTTCTGCAAATGCAATGGTGTGGCTTGTCTCTGGCTGCGTGGAAAGTAATCCACAGAGACTATGTGCCAACAGAGTGACAAAACGGGTACAAAACCAGGCCAGATCATTTCAGGTCATCAGTCCCAAGTCAAAGTGGAGTCCTAATTATTGAGGCTCCAAGTTATTTATTTTTAATTCACCTTTATTTTACCAGGTAGGCCAGTTGAAAACACCTTTATTTTACCAGGTAGGCCAGTTGAAAACAAGTTCTCATTAACAACTGTAACCTGGACCAGATAAAGCAAAGCAGTGTGACACATACAACACAGAGTTGCACATGGAAAAAAATAACAAACATAAGTCAATAACACAATAGAAAAAAGTCTATATACAGTGTGTGCAAATGAGGCAAGATAAGGAAGTTAAGGCAGTAAATAGTCCATTGTGGCAAAATAATTACAATTTAGCAATTAAACACTGGAGTGATAGATGTGCAGAAGATGAGTGTGCAAGTAGAGATACTGGGATGCAAAAGAGCAAACAAATTATAATAATAACAGTATGGGGATGAGGTAGTTGGATGGGCTGTTTACAGATGGGCTACGTACAGGTGCAGTGATCTGTGAGCTGCTCTGACAGCTGGTGCTTAAAGTTTGTGATGGAGATATGAGTCTGCAGCTTCAGTGGTTTTTGCAATTCGTTCCAGTCATTGGCAGCAGATAACTGTAAGGAAATGCGGCCAAAGGAGGAATTGGCTTTGGGAATGACCAGTAAAATATACCGGCTGGAGCGCGTGCTGTGGATGGGTGCTGCTATGCTGACCAGTGAGCTGAGGGAAGGCGAGGCTTTCCCTAGCAAAGACTTCTAGATGACCTGGAGCCAGTGGGTTTGGCGATGAATATGAAGTGAGGGCCAGCCAACGAAGGCATACAGGTCACAGTGGTGGGTAGTATATGGGGCTTTGGTGACAAAACGGATGGCACTGTGATAGAATGCATCCAATTTGCTGAGTAGAGTGTTGGAGGCTATTTTGTAAATTACATCACTGAAGTCAAGGACCGGCAGGATAGTTGGTTTTACGAGGGTATGTTTGGCAGCATGAGTGAAGGATGCTTTGTTGCGAAATCAGAAGCCGATTCTAGATTTAACTTGGGATTGGAGATGCTTAATGTGAGTATGGAACGAGAGTTTACAGTCTAACCAGACACCTAGGTATTTGTAGGTGTCCACATATTCTAAGTCAGAACCGTCCAGAGTAGTGATGCTGGATGGACGGGCAGGTGCAGACAGCGATAGGTTGAACAGCATGCATTTAGTTTTAATTGCTTTTAAGAGCAGTTGGAGGCCACAGAAGGAGAGTTGTATGGCATTGAAGCTCACCTGGAGGTTAGTTAACACAGTGTCCAAAGATGGGCCAGAAGTCTACAGAATGGTGTCATCTGCGTAGAGGTGGATCAGAAACTCACCAGCAGCAAGAGCATGTAAAGAGAAAAGAGTCTGAGATTGAACCCTGTAGTACCCCCATAGAGACTGCCAGAGGTCCGGACAACAGGCCCTCCGATTTGACACACTGAACTCTGTCTGAGAAGTAGTTGGTGAACCAGGCGAGGAAGTCATTTGAAAAACCAAGGCTGTTGAGTCTGCCGATAAGAATGTGGTGATTGACATAGTCGAAAGCGTTGGCCAGGTCGATGAAGACGGCTGCACAGTATTGTCTCTTATTGACGGCCGTTATGATATTGTTTAGGACCTTGAGCGTGGCTGAGGTGCACCCATGACCAGCTCAGAAACCGGATTGCATAGTGGAGAAGGTACGGTGGGATTCAAAATGGTCGGTGATCTGTTTGTTAACTTGGATTTCGAAGACCTTAGAAAGCAGGGTAGGATAGATATAGGTCTGTAGCAGTTTGGGTCTAGAGTGTCTCCCTCCTTGAAGAGGAGGATGACCGCAGCAGCTTTCCAATCTTTGAGGATCTCAGACAATACGAAAGAGCGGTATAACAGGCTAGTAATAGGGGTAGCAACAATTTTGGCGGATCATTTTAGAAAGAGAGGGTCCAGATTGTCCAGCCTGGCTGATTTGTAGGGGTCCAGATTTTGCAGCTCCTTCAGAACATCAGTTATCTGGATTTGGGTGAAGGACAAATGAGGGAGGCTTGGGCGAGTTGCTGTGGGGGTGCAGAACTGTTGACCGGGGTTGGGGTAGCCAGGTGGACAGCCTGGCCAGCCGTAGAAAAATGCTTCTTTAAATTCTCAACTATCGTGGATTTATCGGTGGCCACAGTGTTTCCTAGCCTCAGTGCGGTGGGCAACTGGGAGGAAGTGCTCTTGTTCTCCATGGACTTTAGAGTGTCCCAGAACTTAGTCAAGTCTTCAGTTATTTTATTTTCTAAAAAGTCAAGTCTAGAGTTAACAAATTTGAGACACGAGTCAGACTCGAGTTTAAGTCATGTGACTTGTCCACACCTCTGTAAATTACCCTCAAATAAAAGGTGAAATTCTGTGCTGTCGCCTCATATAATACATTTGATCTCAAATTCAAAATGCTGGAATATAGAGCCAAATCGATTGTTTTTGCTATACTTTCCAAATAAATACGTATGGGGAATGTAAATCCAGAGGATAGGTATGAACAGCCATTAACTTTGAATAGTCTCCTCTTGAACAACAGCAGCAATCTCCGTGGATTACTCTCCCCTTGAACAACAGCCACTGTCAGTAATCGGGCCAGAGGCCTGTCAGCAGCTGTTGTGATTGATATGTTTTACTCCTGATCAACTCAGTGGGAGAAATTGGCTAAAAACAACCATGCTCCCTCCTAGATGGTAATGCTGAAATCTCAGGTATTTCCATAGACAGCAATAATCATTAGGGGCTGGCTGAAGACAGCAAGTCAACCAGCTTTAAACACAGTCACACACACACACACACACACACACACACACACACACACACACACACACACACACACACACACACACACACACACACACACACACACACACACACACACACACACACACACACACACACACACACACACACACACACACACACACACACATACACTTTCCATATTTTCATACACATGCACAGATACAGGCATACAGACAACGCTCACGTGGGCATACACACACACACACACACACACACACAACACACAACACACACACACACACACACACACACACACACACACACACACGCACACACACACACACGCACGCACGCACGCACACACACACACACACACACACACACACACACACACAAACATGCACACACACACACACACAAACATACACACTAACACTCAAAGATAATAAATCAATGTGTCACGTAACGGATTGACTGACCTCTGATGATAAGAAAAAGGAGGACTTTGAAATCTCTATCGCTCAATGTCTATTTGTGTATCTCCCCACTCCTTTCTCTCCCGCTCTTTCTTACGGACATATAAGAATGAGTAGACAAACACCTTCTTGCCCCAAGGATTGGTAATAGGCAGATATAGCTAGCTGTTTGGATTGGGAACAGGCAGATATAGCTAGCTGTTTGGATTGGGAACAGTCAGATATAGCTAGCTGTTTGGATTGGGAACAGTCAGATATAGCTAGCTGTTTGGATTGGGAACAGGCAGATATAGCTAGCTGTTTTCATGGTCAGACAAGTGTATAAGCACTCTTCAAGTCTCATCTTTTTTCCCTCTGTCTATCAGGAGTTGACACCTTTAGATTGCTTGATCTCACCTTTAGATTGCCTGCTCTTTATAGCTTTTTATTCTCTCTATCCACATACAAACCAACACACTTTGGTCTAAGGTCTTGTGTTGATTGCTCAGGGTTGCAGTAGCTGCCTTGGTCTAAGGTCTTCAAATAAAATACAATGTACTTATAAAGCCCTTTTTACATCAGCAGATGTCACCAAGTGCTTATACAGAAACCCAGCCTAAAACTCCTATGAGTAAGCAATGCAGATGAAGAAGCACGGTGGCTATGAAAATTGCCGAGCATTCAGAGGTCGAGACAGCAGGTGCGATAGAGAGGGCGAGGGAGGGAAAGAGAGAGAGAGATGAGGCAATGTAATGTCAATAATATGTCCCATTTAGTTTAGTTTCGGCTTTCATACCATGCCATGTGGCTTCTCAGTCATGTTGTGGTCTACTACTGTTGCTTTAATGTATTATTATTAGTATAATTATTACTATTATTGTTTATATTAATATTATTATTATTGTTATTTATGTAATTATGTGTATTATTATGTATATTATTATTATGTATAGTATTATTTAGATTACTATTATTATTATTTTTATTTATTTAATTATGTGTATTATTATGTATATTTTTATTATATATAGTAGTATTATGTATATTATTATTATGTATATTATTAGTATGTATATTATTATTATATATAGTATTATTATGTATATTATTATTATGTATATTATTATTATGTATAGTATTATTTATATTACTATTATTATTATTGTTATTCATTTAATGATGTGTATTATTATGTATATTATTATTATATATAGTATTATTATGTATATTATTATTATTTATAGTATTATTTATATTACTATTATTATTATTGTTATTTATTTAATTATGTGTATTATTACGTATATTATTATTATGTATATTATTATTATGTATAGTATTATTTATATTACTATTATTATTATTGTTATTCATTTAATGATGTGTATTATTATGTATATTATTATTATATATAGTATTATTATGTATATTATTATTATTTATATTATTATTTATATTATTTGTATTTGTATTATTATTTTTATTAATTATTTATATTATTATTTATATTATTATTTATATTATTTTTATTTTTATTAATTATCTTATTGTTATTATTTATATTGTTGTTGTAGTTGATGTTAATGGTAATACCATTTTCACTACTACTATTAGTGTCGCGTTATTGCTGTTGGTCCCACCACTGTTGTTATTTTTTTTTTTCTACTGTGTTATTGACTTGCTAATTGTTTACTCCATGTGTAACTCTGTGTTGTCTGTTCACACTGCTATGCTTTATCTTGGCCAGGTCGCAGTTGCAAATGAGAACTTGTTCTCAACTAGCCTACCTGGTTAAATAAAGGTGAAATAAAAAAAATAAATAAATAAAATTTGTGTACTTTGACAATGTTAGGATTCTTAACTTTCCATGTCAATACAGTCTACTGAATTTAATTGAACATTGACTTTAGACGGAGAGGGAGAGAGAGAAGATTGAAAACAGCAGGTCCTGGACAAGGTAGCGCGTCCGGTGAACAGGTCAGGGTTCCATCGCCGCAGTCAGAACTGATGAAACTGAAGCAGCAGCACAGCAAGGTAGCAGGTATGGTGAAATATCTTGTGTTGATACCTCAGGGTAGCAGTAGCTGCCCTTGGTCTAAGGTCTTGTGTTGATACCTCAGGGTAGCAGTAGCTGCCCTTGGTCTAAGGTCTTGAGTTGATACCTCAGGGTACCAGTAGCTGCCCTTGGTCTAATTGTCTTGTGTTGATACCTCAGGGTGCCAGTAGCTGCCCTTGGTCTAAGGTCTTGTGTCGATACCTCAGGGTACCAGTAGCTGCCCTTGGTCTAAGGTCTTGAGTTGATACCTCAGGGTACCAGTAGCTGCCCTTGGTCTAAGGTCTTGTGTTGATACCTCAGGGTACCAGTAGCTTCCCTTGGTCTAAGGTCTTGTGTTGATACCTCAGGGTACCAGTAGCTTCCCTTGGTCTAAGGTCTTGTGTCGATACCTCAGGGTACCAGTAGCTGCCCTTGGTCTAAGGTCTTGAGTTGATACCTCAGGGTACCAGTAGCTGCCCTTGGTCTAAGGTCTTGTGTTGATACCTCAGGGTACCAGTAGCTGCCCTTGGTCTAAGGTCTTGTGCTGATACCTCAGAGTAGCAGTATCTGCCCTTGGTCTAAGGTTTTGTATTGATACCTCAGGGTACCAGTAGCTGCCCTTGGTCTAAGGTCTTGTGTTGATACCTCAGGGTAGCAGTAGCTGCCCTTGGTCTAAGGTCTTGAGTTGATACCTCAGGGTACCAGTAGCTGCCCTTGGTCTAAGGTCTTGTGTTGATACCTCAGGGTACCAGTAGCTGCCCTTGTTCTAAGGTCTTGTGTCGATACCTCAGGGTACCAGTAGCTGCCCTTGGTCTAAGGTCTTGTGTCGATACCTCAGGGTACCAGTAGCTGCCCTTGGTCTAAGGTCTTGAGTTGATACCTCAGGGTAGCAGTAGCTGCCCTTGGTCTAAGGTCTTGTGCTGATACCTGAGGGTACCAGTAGCTGCCCTTGGTCTAAGGTCTTGTGCTGATACCTCAGAGTAGCAGTATCTGCCCTTGGTCTAAGGTTTTGTGTTGATACCTCAGAGTAGCAGTAGCTGCCCTTGGTCTAAGGTCTTGAGTTGATACCTCAGGGTACCAGTAGCTTCCCTTGGTCTAAGGTCTTGTGTTGATACCTCAGGGTACCAGTAGCTGCCCTTGGTCTAAGGTCTTGTGTCGATACCTCAGGGTACCAGTAGCTGCCCTTGGTCTAAGGTCTTGAGTTGATACCTCAGGGTACCAGTAGCTGCCCTTGGTCTAAGGTCTTGTGTTGATACCTCAGGGTACCAGTAGCTGCCCTTGGTCTAAGGTCTTGTGTTGATACCTCAGAGTAGCAGTAGCTGCCCTTGGTCTAAGGTCTTGTGTTGATACCTCAGGGTACCAGTAGCTGCCCTTGGCCTAAGGTCTTGTGTTGATACCTCAGAGTAGCAGTAGCTGCCCTTGGTCTAAGGTCTTGTGTTGATACCTCAGGGTACCAGTAGCTGCCCTTGGTCTAAGGTCTTGTGTTGATACCTCAGAGTAGCAGTAGCTGCCCTTGGTCTAAGGTCTTGTGTTGATACCTCAGAGTAGCAGTAGCTGCCCTTGGTCTAAGGTCTTGTGCTGATACCTCAGAGTAGCAGTAGCTGCCCTTGGTCTAAGGTCTTGAGTTGATACCTCAGGGTACCAGTAGCTGCCCTTGGTCTAAGGTCTTGTGTTGATACCTCAGGGTAGCAGTAGCTGCCCTTGGTCTAAGGTCTTGTGTTGATACCTCAGGGTACCAGTAGCTGCCCTTGGTCTAAGGTCTTGTGTTGATACCTCAGGGTACCAGTAGCTGACCTTGGTCTAAGGTCTTGTGTCGATACCTCAGGGTACCAGTAGCTGCCCTTGGTCTAAGGTCTTGAGTTGATACCTCAGGGTACCAGTAGCTGCCCTTGGTCTAAGGCCTTGTGTTGATACCTCAGAGTACCAGTAGCTGCCCTTGGTCTAAGGTCTTGTGTTGATACCTCAGAGTAGCAGTAGCTGCCCTTGGTCTAAGGTCTTGTGTTAATACCTCAAAGTAGCAGTAGCTGCCCTTGGTCTAAGGTCTTGTGTTGATACCTCAGAGTAGCAGTAGCTGCCCTTGGTCTAAGGTCTTGTGTTAATACCTCAAAGTAGCAGTAGCTGCCCTTGGTCTAAGGTCTTGTGTCGATACCTCAGAGTAGCAGTAGCTGCCCTTGGTCTAAGGTCTTGTGTTGATACCTCAGAGTAGCAGTAGCTGCCCTTGGTCTAAGGTCTTGTGTTGATACCTCAGAGTAGCAGTAGCTGCCCTTAGTCTAAGATCTTGTGTTAATACCTCAGGGTAGCAGTAGCTGCCCTTGGTCTAAGGTCTTGTGTTAATACCTCAGGGTAGCAGTATCAATAGCTATCCTTGTTTCTTACCCAGAAACTGAGAGAAGTGGATAGATAGATATGTTCTGTATCATGTAGCAAGCCGTGGTAGGCACTACAGGAGACACACACACAATCGCACGCAAACATTCACAGACACTCGAATACATGCACACGCACGCACAAACACCATACACATACACACTCTTCACTACAGGACCAGATGGCTTCGCACTTCTCCAATAAACCTCCAACTGCACAGTTATAAAATACAGTGTATGTGTGTGTGTGTGTGTGAGTCTGAGTGCGTATGTGTGCATGTTGATGTACCTGCAAGTGGGTTTGATTGAAACGGACTGACATTATTAGCTCTGTGTTGGCAGGTAACCTCCGTCGAAGCATCTGCTGTGGTAATATATGATATCACAATCATGCCATAATATTCCAGAGATTTTCCCAAAGTTTGAGATTCATCTCTGATTCATTTTCATCTAATGACCTTCCAGCAGTTTCAAGGTGACCTGCGGTTACATCACGATACTACCACATCTGTTTCTCTCTCCCTCATCCTGTCTAATCCCTCCCTGCTTTACTCAAGGTGTGCCAAGCCTTTCACCTTTATGGACCTTCCAGAGCCATACATCCTGCATCCCACATCTCCTCTCTCCTCTCTCAATTCAATTCATTTCAATTCAATTCAATTCAAGGCACTTTATTGGCATGGGAAAAATATATTAACATTGCCAAAGCAAGTGAAGTAGATAATATACAAACGTGAAATCAACAATAAAAATGAACAGTAAACATTACACTCACAGAAGTTCCAAAAGAATAAAGACATCATATTATGTCTATGTAACAGTATAGCTTCCATCCCTCTACTCGCCCCATCCTGGGCTTGAACCAGGGACCCTCTGCACACATCGACGATAGCCATCCTCGAAGCATCGTTACACATCGCGCCTCAAAAGCCATGGCCCTTGCAGAGCAAGGGGAACCACTACTTCAAGGTCTCAGAGCGAGTGACGTCACCGATCGAAAACGCTATTAGCGAGCACCTCTGCTAACTGGCTAGCCATTTCACATCGGTTACACTCACCCCCCTTTTGACCTCCTCCTTTTCCACAGCAACCAGTGATCAGGGTCACGGCACCACTGTAACAGTACTCTTCTTGCGTTGTGTACAATCAGTCATTGACATGAACTCCAACTTGTAGCACAAATCATGGAGATTTAATCTGATAGAAACAGCACAAAATTGTACGACATGCAATGCACAGCTCCCCATCCAACTCTGCACTAACGCACCGTACAAAATATACGAACCCCCCCACCAGACACAGTAAGTTGCTAGCTAGTATTAGCTGGAAGTCTCAACAACTAAATGCATAACAAATATGCACCAAAAAAACGCTGCATCTTATGTGTGATGTTCGAATAACATTTACAAACAAATTGATGTAAATTGTACATTTAAATTAAATAAAAAATAAAAATAAAAAACACTTTTGACATTTACATTACATTTAAGTCATTTAGCAGATGCTCTTATCCAGAGCGACTTACAAATTGGTGCATGTGCTTTGCAACCAACAACTTACCGCTGGTTTAGTGCTTGTTCACTGGGAGGATTCTAACTGAAACATCCTCCCTCGTAAGCAAGCTACGCAAACCAGCCAATAAGATGCCATGTTGAGTAGGTGAAGGCAAAACTAAAACCAAAAACCCATTGGCTTAACAATAAAGTGGCAAAGGGAATCACCAACATAACCCTGTTACATGTATATACAATGTCGTAACGATGTGAAAATGGTTAAAGTACAAAAGGGAAAATAAATAAACATAAATATGGGTTTTACTTACAATGGTGTTTGTTATTCACTGGTTGCCCTTTTCTTGTGGCAACAGGTCACAAATATTGCTGCTGTGATGGTGCACTGTGGTATTTCACCCAGTAGATATGGGAGTTTATCAAAATCGTATATGTTTTTGAATTCTTTGTGGATCTGAGGAAATATATGTCTCTAACATGGTCTTACATTTGGCAGGAGGTTAGGAAGTGCAGCTCAGTTTCCTACTAATTTTTTGGGCAATGTGCACATAGCCTGTCTTCTCTTGAGAGCCATATCAGCCTACAGCGGCCTTTCTCAATAGCAAGGCTATGCTCACTGTCTGTACATAGTCAAAGCTTTTACTGCTAACCTACAAAGCATTACATGGGCTTGCTCCTACCTACCTCTCTGATTTGGTCCTGCCGTACATACCTACACGTACGCTACGGTCACAAGACGCAGGCCTCCTAATTGTCCCTAGAATTTCTAAGCAAACAGCTGGAGGCAGGGCTTTCTCCTATAGAGCTCCATTTTTATGGAACGGTCTGCCTACCCATGTCAGAGACGCAACTCGGTCTCAACCTTTAAGTCTTTACTGAAGACTCATCTCTTCAGTGGGTCATATGATTGAGTGTAGTCTGGCCCAGGAGTGGGAAGGTGAACGGAAAGGCTCTGGAGCAACGAACCGCCCTGGCTGTCTCTGCCTGGCGGTTCCCCTCTTTCCACTGGGATTCTCTGCCTCTAACCCTGTTACGGGGCTGAGTCACTGGCTTGCTGGGGCTCTCTTGCCGTCCCTGGGGGGTGCGTCACCTGGGTGGGTTGATTCACTGTTGTGGTCGGCCTGTCTGGGTTGCCCCCCTCTGGGTTGTACCGTGGCGGAGATCTTTGTGGGCTATACTCGGCCTTGTCTCAGGATGGTAAGTTGGTGGTTGAAGATATCCCTCTAGTGGTGTGGGGGATGTGCTTTGGCAAAGTGGGTGGGGTTATATCCTTCCTGTTTGGCCCTGTCCGTGGGTGTCCTCGGATGGGGCCACAGTGTTCCTGACCCCTCCTGTCTCAGCCTCCAGTATTTATGCTGCAGTAGTTTGTGTCGGGGGGCTAGGGTCAGTTTGTTATATCTGGAGTACTTCTCCTGTCCTATTCGGTGTCCTGTGTGAATCTAAGTGTGCGTTCTCTAATTCTCTCCTTCTCTCTTTCTTTCTCTCTCGGAGGACCTGAGCCCCAATAGGACCATGTCCCAGGACTACCTGACATGAGGACTCCTTGCTGTCCCCAGTCCACCTGGCCATGCTCCTGCTCCAGTTTCAACTGACCTGAGCCCTAGGACCGTGCCCCAGGACTACCTGACATGAAATTGCTGTCCCCAGTCCACCTGACTGTGCTGCTGCTCCAGTTTCAACTGTTCTGCCTTATTATTATTCGACCATGCTGGTCATTTATGAACATTTGAACATCTTGGTCATGTTCTGTTATAATCTCTACCCGGCACAGCCAGAAGAGGACTGGCCACCCCACATAGCCCGGTTCCTCTCTAGGTTTCTTACTAGGTTTTGGCCTTTCTAGGGAGTTTTTCCTAGCCACCGTGCTTTTACACCTGCATTGTTTGCTGTTTGGGGTTTTAGGCTGGGTTTCTGTACAGCACTTTGAGATATCAGCTGATGTGCGAAGGGCTATATAAATAAATTTGATTTGATTTGATTTGAATTCCTTAAGTTTGGGTCAGTCACAGTGGTCAGGTATTCTGCACTGTGTACTCTCTGTTTAGGGCCATATAGCATTCTATTTTTTTCTGTTTTTTCTTAATTATTTCCAATGTGTCAAGTAATTATCTTTTTGTTTTCTCGTGATTTGGTTGGGTCTAAGTGTGTTGCTGTCCTGGGGCTCTGTGGGGTGTGTTTGTGTTTGTGAACAGAGCCCCAGGACCAGCTTGCTTTGGGGACTCTTCTCCAGGTTCATCTCTGTAGGTGATGGCTTTGTTATGGCAGGTTTGGGAATCGCTTCCTTTTAGGTGGTTGTAGAATTTACAGGATTTTGATAATTAGAGGGCAGCAGCCTAATTCTGCTCTGCGTGCATTATTTGGTGTTCTACGTTGTACACTGTGGATAGTTTTTGCTGAAATCTGCATGCAGAGTCTCAATTTGGTGTTTGTCCCATTTTGGTTGGTGAGCGGACCCCAGACATCACAACCAGAAAGGGCGGCATCACAACCAGAAAAGGGTGGCAGGTAGCCTAGTGGTTAGAGCATTGGATAGTAACTGAACAGTTACAGAATCCCCAAGCTGACAAAGTAACAATCTGTCGTTCCTAGGCTGTCATTGAAAATAATATTTTTTCCTTAACTGACTTGCCTAGTAAAATTTATTTTAAAAAACTGGCAATGGGTTTTATAACTGATTCAAGTATTTTTAGCCAGATCCTAGTTAGTATGTCGAATTTTATGTTCCTTTTGATGGCATTCCCAGAACTTTCCCAGCTTTCTGGAAGTTACCTGTGGTGCTGATGTTTAGGCAAAGGTACGTGTAGTTTTTTGTGTGCTCTATGGCAACGGTGTCTAGATGGAACATGCATGTGTGGTCCTGGTGCCTGGACCTTTTTTGGAACACCATTATTTTGGTCTTACTGAGATTTACTGTCAGGACCCAGGTCTGGCAGAATCTGTGCAGAAGATCTAGATATTGCTGTAGGCCCTCCTTGGGTGGTGACAGAAGCACCAGATCATCAGCAAACAGTAGATATTTGACTTCAAATTATTGTAGGGTGAGGCCGGGTGCTGCAGACTGTACTAGTGCGCTCGCTAAATCATTTATATATATGTTGAAGAGGGTGGGGCTTAAGCTGCATCTCTGTCTCACCCCACTGCCCTGTGAGAATAAATGTGTTTCTTGCCAATTTTAACCATACACTTGTTATTTGTCTACATGGATTTTATAATGTCGTATGTTTTTCCCCAAACACCACTTTGCATAAATTTCTATAGCAGACCCTCATGCCAAATTGAGTCAAACGCTTTTTTGAAATCAACAAAGCATGAGAAGACTTTCCCTTTGTTTTGGTTTGTTTGTTTGTCAATTAGGCTGTGCAGGGTGAGTACGTGGTCTGTCGTACGATAATTTGGTAAATAGCCAATTTGAAATTTGCTCAGTACATTGTTTTCACAGAGAAAATGTGTCTCCACTTTTGTGGATTTGGGTGATCAGTCATTGGTTCCAAATATTGGGGAAGATTCCAGAGCTAAGGATGATGTTAAAGAGTTTAAGTTTAGCCGATTGGAATTTGTTGTCTGTATATTTGATCATTTCATTGAGGATACCATCGACACCACAGGCCTTTTTGGGTTGGAGTTTTTTGTTGTTGTCCTGTAGTTCATTCAATGTGATTGGATAATCCAGTGAGTTCTAGTAGTCTTTAATAGTTGATTCTAAGATTTTGTATTTGATTATATATATATTTTTGCTGTTTGTTCTTTGTTATAGAGCCAAAAAGATTGGAGAAGTGGTTTACCCATACATCTCCATTTTGGATAGATAATTCTTTGTGTTGTTGTTCCAATTTTCCCAGAAGTGTTTATCGTCTATGGATTATTCAATGACATTGAGCTGATTTCTGACGTGCTGGTCCTTCTTTTTCCGTAGTGTATGACTGTATTGTTTTAGTGATTCACCATAGTGAGCGCGTAGGCTCAGGTTTTCTGGGTCTCTATGTTTTTTGGTTGGACAGGTTTCTCCATTTCTTTCTTAAGTTTTTGCATTCTTCATCAAACCATTTGTCATTGTTGTTCATTTTCTGTTTGCAATGTTTAGCTGAGAGGTCAAATATACTGTTTAGATGTTCTACTGCCAAGTTCACACCTTCACTATTACAGTGAAATGTTTGGTCGGGGAAGTTGTCTAAAATGGATTGAATTTGTTGTTGCCTAAAAGTTTTTTGGTAGGTTTCCACATTGATTTCCTTCCATCTATAGCATTTCTTAATATTATTCAGTTCCTTTGGCTCTGATGCCTCATGAATGAGAATCACTCTGTTCAAGTAGACTGTGATTTTGCTGTGGTCTGATAAGGGTGTCAGTGGGCTGACTGTGAACGCTCTGAGAGACTCTGGGTTGAGGTCAGTGATAAAGTAGTCTACAGTACTACTGCCAAGAGATGAGCTATAGGTGCACCTACCATAGGAGTCCCCTAGAAGCCGACCGTTGACTATGTATATACCCAGCATGCGACAGAGCTGCAGGAGTTGTGACCCGTTTTTGTTGGTTATGTTGTCATAGTTGTGCCTAGGGGGTCATGTGGGGGGGATGCTGTCACCTCCAGGCAGGTGTTTGTCCCCCTGTGTGCTGAGGGTGTCAGGTTCTTGTCCGGTTCTGGCATTTAGGTCGCCACAGACTAGTACATGTCCCTGGGCCTGGAAATGATTGATTTTCCCAACCAGGATGGAGAGGTTGTCTTCATTAAAATATGGGGATTCTAGTGGGGGGATATAGGTAGCACACAGGAGGACATTTTTCTCTGTTAAGATCCTTTCCATTTGAATTTCTTACCAAATGTAAAATGTTCCTGTTTTGATTAATTTAATAGAGTGAGTTAGGTCTGCTCTACACCAAATTAGCATACCCCCTGAGTGTCTTCCCTGTTTCACACCTGGTAGTTTGGTGGATGGGACTGCCAGCTCTCTGTAACCTAGAGGGCAACCTCTGGGTTTGTCCATTATACCATGTTTCTTGTAGGATGACAATGTCTGTATTTCCTGATTTATTCGATGAAATCCAGGTTCCTGCTCTGTAGGCCAAAGGCAGATAACCTAAGGCCTGAAGGTTATCTGAAGGCTTTGTGTTCCATAAAGTGTCCAATGTTGTTGGCAATGTGGTTTAGCCTCAGGCCAGAAGTGTGATGCCTGCTCAGCATCTGGTACATTCCTTTGGCTTGGGCGAGTGTAAGAGTGGGGGTTGGGCTAGTGTAAGAGTGGGGGTTGGGCTAGTGTAAGAGTGGGGGTTAGGCTAGTGTAAGAGTGGGGGTTGGGCTAGTGTAAGAGTGGGGGTTGGGCTAGTGTAGAGTGGGGGTTGGGCTAGTGTAAGAGTGGGGGTTGGGCTAGTTTAAGAGTGGGGGGTTGGGCCTGTTTGCCCGCTCACGGCCTGGGCGTATGTTTGACTTCCATGTTGAGGCCCTGTTTGTGGGGGTGGGGTGCATGGGGTTGGCAGGAGGGGCATAGGTCTAATCTGAGGGGGCCAAAATGGGGTGTGAGCATGGTTGACTTGGGGGGGTTGATTGGTTAGGGTGGTGGTGTGGATGTATCTGGTGGTGTTGTGGTCTGGATGTAGGTTCTCTCTGTAGGTCTGGGGTGGGGTCCCGCAAGTCTGGGAGAGTGACTCGCTGGTCTGGGTGGTGTGTCTATTGATCTGTTGCTCCTGTGTGGAGTGTTGGGGCTGCGTTTGAGAGAAATGTCCTTCAGGTTCCGGGCGAAGTTTGGCACTGCTGCCTTGTAGAGGTGGACCTGGTCATAGAGGCTGTTCTAGTCCAGGGTGGAGTGGTGGGCACTGCTGCCTTGTAGAGGTGGACCTGGTCATAGAGGCTGTTCTAGTCCAGGGTGGAGTGGTGGGCACTGCTGCCTTGTAGAGGTGGACCTGGTCATAGAGGTTGTTCTAGTCCAGGGTGGAGTGGTGGGCACTGCTGCCTTGTAGAGGTGGACCTGGTCATAGAGGCTGTTCTAGTCCAGGGTGGAGTGGTGGGCACTGCTGCCTTGTAGAGGTGGACCTGGTCATAGAGGCTGTTCTAGTCCAGGGTGGAGTGGTGGGCACTGCTGCCTTTTAGAGGTGGACCTGGTCATAGAGGCTGTTCTAGTCCAGGGTGGAGTGGTGGGCACTGCTGCCTTGTAGAGGTGGACCTGGTCATAGAGGCTGTTCTAGTCCAGGGTGGAGTGGTGGGCACTGCTGCCTTGTAGAGGTGGACCTGGTCATAGAGGCTGTTCTAGTCCAGTGTGGAGTGGTGGGCACTGCTGCCTTGTAGAGGTGGACCTGGTCATAGAGGCTGTTCTAGTCCAGGGTGGAGTGGTGGGCACTGCTGCCTTGTAGAGGTGGACTTGGTCATAGAGGCTGTTCTAGTCCAGGGTGGAGTGATGGGCCAGGAAAACATTTAGTTTGGAGATACAGTCACAGAAAATGCTTGTGTTTACCCGCTGTATGGTAGCGGGGTGGAAGTCTTTTCGTGGTAGCAGGGTGGAGATAACCACTTGTGTGTTGGAGAAAGTAGAAGAAACATTTTCAATCACTCCCTTGAGTGCTGTGGCCACCCTTTCCTGCTGTGCTCTCAGGTCGTTTGTGCCTGTGTGTGTTATTATGTAGGTGGGTGGGCCTAGTTTGTCCTCAGATAGTAGGTCTAGGGCATGCTGGGTGATCCTAGTTGGTCCTCAGACAGTAGGTCTAGGGCATGCTGGGTGTTTGGTCACCAGAGTTTAGACACACTGTGTTTAGGAAAAAGGTTATTTTCTTGCATATAGTTTGAGTCCATTAGGAGTACAATCTGTGTGTTGTGTATGTCCTCAATGGGTGTGAGGGGGTTGTCAGGAGGGGTATCAGGGTGGCTGACAGGGGGGTGCTCAGAGGGGGGTCCCTTGGCTTGGCCTTGTTCATTTGTCTGTCCTGCTGTGTTGTCAACGCTATGGTCTGGGGTCAGGGTCTATGGTCTGTTGTCTGGGGTGGAATGGTTATTCTCCTGCTCTTGCTCTTTCTCTTGTAGATGTGTCTGTCTCCACCTCCAGCTCTCCAGGTCTAGGGGGTGTTGTTGTGCTGGACTGTTGTCTGGGTCTGTGCTGACTGGAGTGTAATCACCTGCTGTTCCAGCTCCACCTGCCTTACTTCCAGCTGGGTTCATTTATCCCTCATTTCAATGAGGGAGTAGTACTCTGTGCTGGGGGGTTGACTTTCTGCTTGGGGTTGCTCGTCTGTGGGGTTATATAATGAGGCGGTCTGGTCCGACCATCTCAGGGTGGGGGTATCTTTCTCAAGGGAGAACCCAACGGTATCACCCCCCTCTTAACAGAGGGGTAGAGTGTTAATATAGCACTGTGCCGTGCCAGGGGGTGGTCTGTGTGGGAGATAATGTTCCTTATGTTCCCATTTTTATAATAGTCAGCGAAAAGTGTCTCTACATTTTTCCCATAAGGAGCATCATTTTGTCTTGTTATTCTTATTCTTTATATACAGAGGGTAGTGTATTTTAATTACCTCTGGAACAGCAGGGTGCTTCTAAGGCCTCTCCATTTGGTTGGAGTAGACTGTAGACTGTAGACTGTTTGACTGTCCTGCCATTGTTGGGCTCAGGGGCTTTGATACGGCAGAGCTAATTGAAGTCGTATCAAGCCTGGTAGCCTTAACTTAGCATTTAGTATTTATAAAGTAAAATATATCATTGCAATGTATTTTTCTTCCTGGCTTTTGGAAATAAAATATACTTCAGACTAAACATTACTCAATCAATTCCAGGTTGGATGGTGTTTTTGTCACGGTTCATGAATCCACTGCCTCTCTTTCTCTTTCTCTCTCTCTCTCTCTCTCTCTCTCTCTCTCTCTCTCTCTCTCTCTCTCTCTCTCTCTCTCTCTCTCTCTTTCTCGTGTTTGTGTGGGCGTGGTTCCCAATCTCGGCCTGATTGTCTGCGCCAGCTGGAACCACTTATCTTCCCTTTATATGTTCTGTAACCAGTGTTTCTTGTTGTCAGATCGTTGTTACTTCCCTGAGGTTGTGTCGTGTGTCTGTGCTCTTCTCTCGCCGCCCTTGTGTGGATTATCTGCTGTGCTCCTTCCTACCCATCCGGACACACTCCCCTGGATTTCTCAGCACGCTATCATTGGAAGATGCGCCCTAGTCCCTGGGTCGGATTCCGTCTGAGTACAGTCTGTCTGTCCTGTTGCTGTTGTAAACTGTATTCATTAAACCATCGTTGCTTGCATCTTGCATCCGCCTCTGTATTGTCACAGAACGATCTGACCATACCATGGATGCAGCGAGTTCAACGAGTCTGACCGAATTCATTTCCCGCAGTATCACGAGAATGGATCAACAAGAGGAGAACATCTCCAGCACAGATCGGGCAGTACAAGCCCTTGCGACGCAGGTATCCCAGCTGATCCAACAATTACAACATCTGAGGGGTTCCGCTGCGCCACCTACACCGGCAGTTCAACCCGCCCGCCAGAGCCGGATTCCCAGCTAGAGCCACGGCTACCGACACCAGAGGGTTATTCAGGTGATCCTGACTATTGCAGAGCCTTTCTTACGAGATGTTCCATGCATTTCTCGTTGCAGCCACGGACCTTCAACCGTGAACAGTCTAAGGTAGCATTCATACTCACACTGCTATCAGGCAAAGCGGCTCTTTGGGGAACGGCGGTGTGGGCGAACCAGGACCCATGCTGCACCTCTTTTTCCAGACACTCTCCGAGGAGATGAGAAGGGTCTTCGATCGGGCCGTGGCGGGTAGGGAGGCGGCCAGACTACTCGCTGACCTTCGCCAAGGAGACCGTTCAGTATCGGAATACTCCATCCAATTCCGCACTCTGGCCGCAGAGTGTCAGTGGAACGAGGAGGCAGTGGGACATGTTCCTGCATGGGCTGGAGGACCGGATCCAGAAGGAGATTTATGTTCTGGACCTTCCCAGGAGTTTAAATGGACTAGTGGAACTAGCCTTGAGGGTCGACGCTCATCTGAGTCGTATTGGCCGCCGAGCATGCCCTAACAGACCGTATAACGACACGGAGGGCGGGCATGCCAGCGGCGGGAACACGGCCAGTTCAGCCTCCGCTCACGAACCCATGCAGCTGGGGAGAGCTCGCCTCTCCCGGGAAGAGAGGGAGAGGTGGAGATCCCAAGGACTCTGTCTCTACTGTGGTAGAGCGGGCCACTTTATCCACTCCTGCCCGGTAAAAGATCAGGCCCGGTAGTAAACATGAGGCTACTATCGGGTGGTGTCACCACAGAGAAGACCTCATCATCTACTCTCCTCCCGGTAAGACTAAGATGGGCCACCCACACGCACGACACCCAAGCCTTACTGGACTCAGGAGCAGAGGGTAATTTCATGGACTTCAAGCTCGCTCACAAACTCCAGATTCCTATCACCTCACTCACGCACAAGATATCCGTCAACGCTCTCAATGGTCCCATGGTCAAGAACTCCCCAACATTTCTCACACCACTGAACCTATCACACTCATCACTTCTGGCAATCACACTGAGACACTATCATTTCTACTCATGGACTCACCCCTTGCACCATTAGTTCTCGGCCACCCTTGGCTCACCCAACACAACCCCAGAGTTGACTGGGGTCATAACTCTATATCCATGTGGAGTAACAAGTGTCTTGAGTCCTGTTTAGTGTCTGCCTGTTCGTCTGTGTCTGATTCTGTGTTTCTAGAGGAGGCAGTGGATTTGTCTAACGTGCCCGTTGAATACCTCGACCTGAAGGAGGTGTTCAGTAAGTCCCGTGCTGCTTCTCTTCCTCCGCATCGTCCCTATGACTGTGCAATAGAATTATTGCCAGGTGAGTCTCCGCCTAAAGGCAAGTTATATTCACTCTCTGTTCCTGAGAGGGGAGGCTATGGAGAGATACATCTCTGATTCTCTGGCATCTGGATTCATTCGTCCTTCCTCTTCTCCAGCGGGGCGGGGTTCTTCTTTGTGGGAAAGAAGGACGGATCTCTGCGTCCTTGCGTTGATTACCGTGGGTTGAATAACATCACAGTGAAGAATACCTATCCCTTACCGTTGATGTCCTCAGCCTTTGAAAGGTTACAGGGAGCATCCGTGTTCACTAAGTTGGATTTACGTAATGCATATCATTTGGTTCGCATAAGGGGGGACGAATGGAAGACCGCGTTTAACACCCCCAGAGGGCACTTCGAATATTTGGTCATGCCTTTTGGGCTATCCAACTCCCCAGCGGTTTTCCAGGCACTCGTCAATGACGTGCTGAGAGATATGATTGATCAGTTCATATATGTTTACCTGGATGACATACTGATTTTTTTCTTCTTCTCTCCAGGAACACGTTCAGCACGTCAGACGAGTGCTTCAGAGGTTGTTGGAGAATGGACTTTTTGTCAAGACGGAGAAATGCATTTTTCATGCACAATCCGTTCCATTCCTAGGTTACATCGTCTCGACTGAAGGTATTCGCATGGATCCTGACAAGGTTAAGGCTGTGGTGGATTGGCCAAGCCCAGATTCCCGTAAAGGCCCTACAGAGGTTTCTGGGATTCGCCAATTTCTACCGGCGTTTCGTTCGCAACTTTAGTCAGATAGTCGCTCCTCTTACCGCCTTAACCTCCCCCAGAGTGCCGTTCATGTGGTCCGATACAGCCGAGGCTGCATTCGCCAAACTCAAGAGCCGCTTTGTTTCGGCTCCCATCCTCATAGCTCCCGATCCCTCGCGTCAGTTCGTAGTAGAGGTGGACGCTTCAGAGGTGGGGGTAGGTGCGGTACTTTCCCAACGTTCCTCTTCTGATGACAAGATGCACCCTTGTGCGTTCCTTTCCCATCGGTTATCACCTCCGGAACGCAACTACGACATTGGCAACAGAGAGTTGTTGGCAGTGAAGTTAGCACTGGAGGAGTGGCGCCATTGGTTAGAGGGTTCGGGGGTACCTTTTATAGTTTGGACCGATCACAAAAATTTGGAATATATCAGAACCGCTAAGCGACTCAACTCCAGACAGGCGCGGTGGGCACTCTTTTTCGGACGTTTTGACTTCTCTCTCTCGTATCGCCCGGGTTCCAAGAATGTCAAACCCGATTCCCTTTCTCGCATTTTTGACCATTCCGAACGCCCATCCACTCCCGAGTACATCCTACCCGGGACCCTAGTGGTATCCACACTCATATGGGAGGTTGAATCGAGGGTCAAAACGGCCTTAGAAGGGGTAACGCCTCCGCCCGGTTGCCCGCCTAATCGGTTGTTTGTGCCGGAGGGGTGTCGGTCCGATGTTATTCGGTGGGGCCATTGCTCCAACGTAGCGTGTCATCCAGGAGTCAGCCGCACTAGCTTTTTGGTTAAGCAACGCTTTTGGTGGCCACTGATGGCTCGTGACATTCACAGTTTTGTCTTGGCTTGCTCGGTTTGTGCCACTGGGAAGACTTCTAATCGACCCCCAGATGAGTTACTCCAACCGCTGTCGGTCCCTTCGAGACCCTGGTCCCACATCGCGCTAGATTTTGTTACCGGCCTCCCGCCCTCCCAAGGCAAGACGGTGGTGTTGACCGTGGTGGACCGGTTCTCGAAGGCGGCTCATTTTATTCCCTTGCCTAAATTACCATCTGCCAAGGAGACAGCGGTAGCTGTCGTGGATCACGTCTTTCGCTTACATGGCCTGCCGATGGACGTAGTTTCTGACAGGGGGCCCCAATTTGTGTCCAAGTTTTGGCAAGAGTTTTGTAGGTTACTGGGAGCGAGTGTCAGCCTGTCTTCAGGGTTTCATCCCCAGAGCAACGGTCAAACGGAGAGGGCCAACCAAGATTTGGAGAGAGTGTTGCGATGTTTGGTTTCTAAGAATCCCTCTTCCTGGAGTCAACAACTCTCAATGGTTGAGTACGCTCACAATTCGTTGCCAGTGGCAGCTACGGGTCTCTCTCCGTTTGAGTGTAGTTTAGGTTACCAGCCACCTATCTTTCCCAGTACGGAGTCCGAGGTCACTGTTCCTTCCGCTCACGCTTTCATCCAGAGGTGCCGTCACGCATGGAGCAGAGCCCGTGAGACTCTTCTCCGGGTGGGGGCGCGCACCAAGGCTAAGGCCGATCGCCACCGGTCGAAGCCTCCGGTATACGTCGTTGGCCAAAGAGTGTGGCTTTCTACTAAGAACATTACACTCCGATCCGTTTCGAACAAACTTGCCCCCAAATTTATCGGCCCGTTCAGAGTCACCAGGATCATTAGTCCGGTGGCGGTCCGGCTCAAGCTTCCTCCGGCGTATAGGAGAATTCATCCTACCTTTCATGTGTCTAAAATAAAACCTGTGTTTCAGGCACGCATTAACCCGCCGGTCCCGGTTCCCCCGCCGCCACGACTTGTTGATGGGGAACCCACCTTTTCTGTCAATTGTATTTTGGACTCTAGAAGGAGGGGACGCGGATTCCAGTACCTGGTGGACTGGGAGGGTTACGGCCCGGAGGAGAGAAGTTGGGTACCTGCTAGGGACATTCTGGATCACTCCCTTATCGATGATTTCAATCGACAGGTAAATTCGCCTGGGAACGCCAAGAGGCGTTCCTAGGGGGGTATTGTCACGGTTCATGAATCCACTGCCTCTCTCTCTCTCTCTCTCTCTCTCTCTCTCTCTCTCTCTCTCTCTCTCTCTCTCCCGTGTTTGTGTGGGCGTGGTTCCCAATCTCGGCCTGATTGTCTGCGCCAGCTGGAACCACTTATCTTCCCTTTATATGTTCTGTAACCAGTGTTTCTTGTTGTCAGATCGTTGTTACTTCCCTGAGGTTGTGTCGTGTGTCTGTGCTCTTCTCTCGCCGCCCTTGTGTGGATTATCTGCTGTGCTCCTTCCTACCCATTTACATTACATTACATTTAAGTCATTTAGCAGACGCTCTTATCCAGAGCGACTTACAAATTGGTGCATACACCTTATGACAACCAGTGGAACAGCCACTTGCATCTAAATCTTGTTGGGGGAGAAGGGGGGTGAGAAGGATTACTTACCCTTACTTACCCTATCCTAGGTATTCCTTGAAGAGGTGGGGTTTCAGGTGTCTCCGGAAGGTGGTGATTGACTCCGCTGTCCTGGCGTCGTGAGGGAGTTTGTTCCACCATTGGGGGCCAGAGCAGCGAACAGTTTTGACTGGGCTGAGCGGGAACTGTACTTCCTCAGTGGTAGGGAGGCGAGCAGGCCAGAGGTGGATGAACGCAGTGCCCTTGTTTGGGTGTAGGGCCTGATCAAAGCCTGGAGGTACTGAGGTCCGGACACATTCCCTGGATTTCTCAGCACGCTATCATTGGAAGATGCGTCCTAGTCCCTGGGTCGGATTCCGTCTGAGTACAGTCTGTCTGTCCTGTTGCTGTTGTAAACTGTATTCATTAAACCATCGTTGCTTGCATCTTGCATCCGCCTCTGTATTGTCACAGTTTTCAGGTCTCTGTTTGTTTGCCAGAGAATTTGCTGTGTAGTTTGTGAACAATAATCTTTAGTTGTTGTAAGCCTTCCAGGTAATTACGTAATTACGTCAAAAATCAGGTTGTAGGTTTTGAGTATTGATTTGGAGTGAAGGTTATGTTGTGGAGGGTAATATCCTGTATATGTCCCTGCCGAAAAATCCAAGTTCATCTAACTCTAAATCTATCTTCTTTAATTAAGAACATGCTGAAAAATACAGGCGCTCATCTGCTCATGACCTCTCTGTCTTCCTCTCTCTCTCTCTCTCTCTCTCTCTCTCTCTCTCTCCCTCCCCTCTGACAGTTTTGAAAATCACCCCTCTTGTGGTGAAGCCCTGCAGAGAGGGAGGAAAGAAGGGAGGGGGGAGAGGAGAAGGGAGAGAGAGTGATTTGTTGTTCCAGGTAGTCACTCCTTTGTGAGGCATAATGGTCCAAAGCTCTTCAAAGTGACTCCCATCTGTCATAAGAGCTCAGACAGCCGTGTACTACAGCTTACTGGCAGGGATATAGAGGTGGGTGTGTATTTGTGTGTGTGTGTGTTTATGCGTATTTGCATGAGTGTGTGTGAGTGTGTAAAATGGATCCTTGGCTTGGATAGAGGGCTCTGGGTTGCCTGTTCTGTTCACTCTGATCTCTGTCACAGTAAATAGAGACAGGAGTCTATGCAGTGCCACTTTTATACACTCCTTAACAGGGACGGGATGTTCCAGTGTTTCAGAGGGCCTGGTCTGCTGGCTGAGGTTGGGCCATCATACGTTTACATACAGTTCCTTCAGAAAGTATTCACACCCCTTGACCCCCCACACACACACACACCACACATACACAGAAAATGGATTTAAATTGATTTAATTGTCAGCGATCTACACACAATCCTCAGTAATGGCAAAGTGGAAGAAACAATTCTAACATTTATAAAAGCTTTGTGAATATTTATTGATTAAATTAGAATTCAACCCCCTTGACTCACTACATGTTAGAATCCCCTTTTGCTATGTGATTCATTATTACTAGACAACAATTTTCAGGTCTTGCCATAGATTTTCAAGCAGATTTAAGTCAAAACTGTAGCTTGGCCACTCAGGAAAATATACAAATATTAAATTTTCATTAAATCACAAGTGCAATATAGCAAAACACAGCTTAGCTTGTTGTTAATCCACCTGGCATGTCAGATTTCAAAAAGCTTTTCGGGGGAAAGCTATCCAAGCGTTTATGTTAGGACATCTCTCTCAGCAGACAAAACATTACAAACAGCTAGCAGCCAAGTAGATTGGTCACGAAAGTAAGAAAAGCAATAAAATGAATCGCTTACCTTTGATGATCTTCGGATGTTTGCACTCACGAGACTCCCTGTTACACAATAAATGTTCCTTTTGTTCCATAAAGATTATTTTTATATCCAAAATTCTTCCATTTGGTTGGCGTGTTATGTTCAGAAATCCACAAGCTCGAGTGGTCACGACCGGGCAGACACAAATTCCAAATATCCGTAAAGTTCATAGAAAGTTCATAGAAACATGTCAAACGTTTTTCATAATCAATCCTCTGGTTGTTTTTACAATATATCATCGATAATATTTAAACCGGACTGTACCTTCTTCAATAGGAGAGAGAGAGAAAATGTCTGCTCCAAGCTGTTGCATATGCAAAACGCTGCTGGCATCCAGCCATACAATGGATGTGACCTTTCGCTCATTTGTCAAAATAAAAGCCTGAAACTATGTCTAAAGACTGTTCACAACATGTGGAAGCCATAGGGAAATGAATCTGGTTGATATCCCTTTAAATGGAGCGAAGGCAGGCAATGGAACAGAGAGCAACAGCACTTCCGGGTTGGATTTTCCTCAGGTTTTTGCCTGCAATATCAGTTCTGTTATACCCACAGACAATATTTTAACAGTTATGGAAACTTTAGAGTGTTTTCTATACTAATCTGACATTTATATGCATATTCTCGATTCTGGGCCTGAGAAATACGCAGTTTCATTTGGGTACGTTTTTCATCGAAACATCAAAATACTGCCCCCTACACTCAACAGGTTAACTCTGTCAATTAGGTTAGTGTGGTGGAGTAACTACCATGTTGTAGATACATCCTCAGTTTTCTCATATCACAGCCATTTAACTCTGTAACTGTTTTAACTTGTTATGGCTGTAATCAAATTAAATCAGGAAGCACCAGTGACTCTGTCAATAAAAAAGTGGTCAGTTGAAGCAGATGCTAAGCTACAGGACTGTTTTGCTATCACAGACTGGAATATGTTCCGGGATTCTTCTGATGGCATTGAGAAGTACACCACATTAGTCACTGGCTTCATCAATAAGTGCATCAATGACGTTGTCCCCAGAGCTCAGTCCCCTCCTGTACTCCCTGTTCACACATGACTGCATGGCCAAGCATGACTCCAACACGATCATTAAGTTTGCCGATGACACAACAGTGGTAGGCCTGAGCACTGACAACAACGAGACAGCCTATAGAAAGGAGGTCAGAGACCTGACCGTGTGGTGCAAGGACAACAACCTCTCCCTCAATGTTATGAAGATAAAGAGATGATTGTGGACTACAGGAAAAGGAGGGCTGAGCATGCCCCCATTCTTATCGACTGTGCTGTAGAGGAGCAGGTTGAGAACTTCAAGTTCCTTGGCGTCCACATCACCACCAAACTAACATGGTTGAAGCACACTAACACAGTCATAAAGAGGGCACGACAAAATATATTCCCCCTCAAGAGACTGAAAAGATTTGGCATGAGTCCTCAGATCCTCAAAAGGTTCTACAGCTGAACCACCGAGAGCATCCTGACAGGTTGCATCACTGTCTGGTATGGGTATGGAAATTCTCGGCCTCTGACCGCAAGGCACTACAGAGGGTAGTGTGTACAGCCCATTACATCACTGGGGCCAAGCTGCCTGCCATCCAGGACCTCTATACCAGGGGGTGTCAGAAGAAGGACCTAAAAATTGTCTACGACTCCAGCCACCCTAGTCATAGAATGTTCTACATATTACCTCAATTGCACATTGACTCTGCACCGGTACCCCCTGTGTATAGCCTCGCTATTGTTATTTTACTGATGCTCTTTAATCATTTGTTACTTTAACTTGTTATGGCTGCAATCCCGGTAACAGGATCGATATGACAACTACCAATGAAAATAGAGGGCACCAAATTCAAACCACAGAATTATCATAATTGCAATTCCTAAAACATACGTGTCATATCATTTTAAAGTTAATCTTGTTGTTAATCCCACCAAAGTGTCCGATTAAAAAATAGGCTTTTCAGCGAATTCACTACAAACAATTATGTTAGGTCCCCACCAAACCACAATAAGCACAGCTATTTTCCAGCAAAATATAGCATTCACAAAAAGCAGATATAGAGATAAAATTAATCACTAACCTTGAATTATCTTCATCATATGACACTCATAGGACTTCATGTTACACAATACATGCATGTGTTGTGTGATAAAGTTCATATTTATATGAAAAATCTGAGTTTACATTGGCTAGTTAGATACACTAGTTCCAAAAACATCAAGTGATTTTGCATAGCCACATCGTTTCAACAGAAATACTAATCATAAATGTAGATGATAATACAAGTTAGAAACATGGAATTGTAGATATACCTCTCCTTAATGCAACCGCTGTGTCAGATTTCAAAGAAAGTTTACGGAAAAAGCAACACATGCAATAACCTGAGATGGCGCTCAGAACAGAAGCCAAATTATCTGCCATGTTGGAGTCAACAGAAACCAGAAAATATATGATAAATGTTTCCTTACCTTTGATGAACTTCATCAGAATGCAGTCCTAGGAATCCCAGGTCCCCAATAAATGCTTGGTTTGTTCTAAAATGTCCGTTATTTATGTCCAATAAGCTACTTTGGTTAGCGCATTTGGTAAACAATTCAAAAGTCACAAAGCCCGTCCACTATAACGTGACAAAATGTCCAAAAGTTCCGTAACAGTCAGTAGAAACATGTCAAACGATGTACTGAATCAATCTTTAGAATGTTGTTTACATGTATCTTGAATAACGTTCCAACCGGAGAATTAGAATGACTTCTAATGAGCGGTGGAACGCAGGTGCTTCCCCTGTGAATATTCAACGTCTGCTTTTTATTTTCATTTTATTCATACCGTTCTTTGCGAGGCATTTTAACACCTCCCTATTCTTCATGGTTGAATCTGTGTTTGAAATGCTCTCCTCAACAGAGGAGATAATTGTATGCATGGAGTACAGAGAGAAGGTAGTCATTTCAAAATCATGTTGAACAATATTATTGTCCATTCAACTTATAATATGACTTGTTCACTGAATTTTTACTCCTGAATTTATGCAGACTCGTCATAACAAAGGGGAATATTTGACAGAACTGTTCTGCACATGTCCACACCTTCCCCTGTGAGCACGTCACTCCAGTGCTGTTCAACCACCACTCGTTCCCCATACAGTATGCTAATGCACCGACCACAAAATCCTGCTTCGCACTTACCAAGCTATCCACAACTCTGGACCCAAGTACCTGTCTGACCTCATCCTACCCTTCTGCCCCACGTGCACCCTTCACTCCTCCAGGTCTGTCTCCCTTCAGCAGCCTCACAGCAGACAACAAAACAGGGGTGACAGGGCTTTCAGTCACACTGCTCCGTGGCAGAGGAACACACTGTTAGGGCTGCAGAGTCTCTGTGGTCCTTTTAAGGCACAGCTCAAGACCGTGCTGTTCGGGAAAAGCTTTCAAGGACCTCTGTTAATTCTGATATCATGTCCTCCAGATCTGGTGACACCTGGATATAGCTTTGATTGTTGTCTGTGTTTTGTATAGCTGTTGTTATTATCATTACTATTATTTGTTATTGTTATTGCACCTCGGGTCAGAGAAAAGCGCATTACAAATTAAATGAATTATTGTTGTTTTTATTTTTATTATTATTGACTCAAGACATTTCACCATTAAATGTTTTATCTAAAAAAAAATGTAATTCCACTTTGACATTATGGGATATTGTGTGTGTGCCAGTGACAAAACAAAGTCAAGCCTTCTCTGAAGGCACCATACAGGACTGCATCTAGATGGCTTAGAAAGGCCCATAGGCTAGGCCCTTCCATACATCTCCCTATAGTAAGCATACTGTATCTAACCTTTTACTGCACTGGGCTAAATCAGGGTCACACAGTGTTTCTTTGGTAGACTTAAACAAATCTACTTTGAAACAAAAAGTATTCACCTCAAACACATGGTTACGGACTTAAATAATGAACACCTGTACGATGTCAGATATAGATGTCAGATATAGATGTCAGATATAGATGTCAGATATAGAGTTGAAATGTATTTCATTACATTAGTATTACATTTTTTGAGTTTGCATCCCAATACGACATTTGATATACATCACAGAAGACTGAAATATAACAAAACAGTTTGACACAGATTTCTACAGTTAAACAAAAAAATATTATAATCTTAATTCATTATGAAACATATGAATAATATTCCAGCCATGATCCCAAAGAGGACACTTTGCTTGTTGACTGCAGGAAAGGGCTACTTAAACATTCCCATTCATTACTTATAGATGAAACATTTAGTACCACATTATGTCACCCAACACCTATCTCTGTATTAGACATGCTTTACTGCTTCATTACTCTGCACGCTGGTAACTTGTACCCTAGAAATAGTGGAGTCAAGGTGGTGTGTTAATACTTGATGAGGCCCCTTGTAATTAAGATGAATAATACATGTTTAAATGCTACAGAGAAGCAGAGCGAGAGACAGAGAGATGCAGAGAAAGAGGCAGAGAAAGAGGCAGAGAGAGAGAGAGGCAGAGCGAGAGACAGAGAGATGCAGAGAGAGAGAGAGGCAGAGAGAGAGAGAGGCAGAGCGAGAGACAGAGAGAGGCAGAGAAAGAGGCAGAGAGAGAGAGAGAGAGGCAGAGAGAGAGAGAGGCAGAGCGAGAGACAGAGAGATGCAGAGAAAGAGGCAGAGAGAGAGAGAGAGCAGAGCCGTTTTGTATTTAACTATTTGCACATAATATGACATTTATTTGGAGCAGGGACCATCTGACAGTAAAGACAGTTACTGGGTCAGCATTGTATTGGTCCATCTGAGTAAAGACAGTTACTGGGTCAGCATTGTATTGGTCCATCTGAGTAAAGACAGTTACTGGGTCAGCATTGTATTGGTCCATCTGAGTAAAGACAGTTACTGGGTCAGCATTGTATTGGTCCATCTGAGTAAAGACAGTTACTGGGTCAGCATTGTATTGGCCCATCTGAGTAAAGACAGTTACTGGGTCAGCATTGTATTGGTCCATCTGAGTAAAGACAGTTACTGGGTCAGCATTGTATTGGTCCATCTGAGTAAAGACAGTTACTGGGTCAGCATTGTATTGGCCCATCTGAGTAAAGACCGTTACTGGGTCAGCATTGTATTGGTCCATCTGAGTAAAGACAGTTACTGGGTCAGCATTGTATTGGTCCATCTGAGTAGACAGTTACTGGGTCAGCATTGTATTGGTCCATCTGAGTAGACAGTTACTGGGTCAGCATTGTATTGGCCCATCTGAGTAAAGACAGTTACTGGGTCAGCATTGTATTGGTCCATCTGAGTAAAGACAGTTACTGGGTCAGCATTGTATTGGCCCATCTGAGTAAAGACAGTTACTGGGTCAGCATTGTATTGGCCCATCTGAGTAAAGACAGTTACTGGGTCAGCATTGTATTGGTCCATCTGAGTAAAGACAGTTACTGGGTCAGCATTGTATTGGCCCATCTGAGTAAAGACAGTTACTGGGTCAGCATTGTATTGGTCCATCTGAGTAAAGACAGTTACTGGGTCAGCATTGTATTGGTCCATCTGAGTAAAGACAGTTACTGGGTCAGCATTGTATTGGCCCATCTGAGTAAAGACAGTTACTGGGTCAGCATTGTATTGGCCCATCTGAGTAAAGACAGTTACTGGGTCAGCATTGTATTGGCCCATCTGAGTAAAGACAGTTACTGGGTCAGCATTGTATTGGTCCATCTGAGTAAAGACAGTTACTGGGTCAGCATTGTATTGGCCCATCTGAGTAAAGACAGTTACTGGGTCAGCATTGTATTGGTCCATCTGAGTAAAGACAGTTACTGGGTCAGCATTGTATTGGCCCATCTGAGTAAAGACAGTTACTGGGTCAGCATTGTATTGGCCCATCTGAGTAAAGACAGTTACTGGGTCAGCATTGTATTGGCCCATCTGAGTAGACAGTTACTGGGTCAGCATTGTATTGGTCCATCTGAGTAAAGACAGTTACTGGGTCAGCATTGTATTGGCCCATCTGAGTAAAGACAGTTACTGGGTCAGCATTGTATTGGCCCATCTGAGTAAAGACAGTTACTGGGTCAGCATTGTATTGGTCCATCTGAGTAAAGACAGTTACTGGGTCAGCATTGTATTGGCCCATCTGAGTAAAGACAGTTGGCTTTCATTCTCAACTGGTGGGAAAAAAACAAGTTCAAGGACACAGAATCAACATGTGGAATAATCTGATTCGATGCTTCCCTCAA
This sequence comes from Oncorhynchus keta, assembly GCF_023373465.1. Lineage (NCBI taxonomy): Eukaryota > Metazoa > Chordata > Actinopteri > Salmoniformes > Salmonidae > Oncorhynchus > Oncorhynchus keta. Next base: position 2,222,440 of record NC_068421.1, read on the forward strand.
ATAAAAAAATAAAAACATATTCATAACCATACTCATGTGTATTGGCCAATTGGCAATGTTGATTTAATGTATCTGTTACAGCTGATATACTTCACTCTGCTGTCTGGTTTGCAGTAGAACCCAATGGACTGTTCTGCTGTAGTCAGTCTATAGTCTGTAGGCTCTCTATGTCTCTGCACTGAGCCATTGTAGACGTGAGTCACTGGGCTGGCTGGGAATGACAGACAGACAGACAGACAGACAGACAGACAGACAGACAGACAGACAGACATAGGTGGGGGGTAAGAGAGATGGGGAGAGAGGGAAAGAGGAGAGAGGGAGAGAGGAGGGAGGGAGAGAGGAGGGAGGGAGATAGAGTAGGAGAGAGAGAGAGGGAGGGAGGGAGAGTGGAGGGAGGGAGAGAGAGAGGAGAGAGGGAGAGAGTAGGGAGTGAGAGAGGAGAGAGGGAGAGAGGAGGGAGGGAGATACAGTAGGAGAGGGGAGAGAGGAGAGAGGGAGAGAGGAGGGAGGGAGATAGGAGGGAGTGAGATACAGTAGGAGAGGGGGGAGAGAGGAGAGAGGGAGTGAGATACAGTAGGAGGGAGATAGGAGAGAGGGAGGAGAGAGGGAGGAGATAGGGAGAGAGGGAGAGAGGGAGAGAGGAGGGAGGGAGATACAGTAGGAGAGGGGAGAGAGGAGAGAGGGAGAGAGGAGGGAGGGAGATACAGTAGGAGAGGGGGAGATAGGAGAGAGGGAGAGAGGAGCGAGTGAGATACAGTAAGAGAGGGGAGAGGAGGGAGGGAGAGTAGGAGGAGGAGAGAGGAGTAGGAGGGGGAGAGAGGAGGGAGGAGAGAGGAGAGAGGGACAGTAAGAGGGAGGGAGAGAGGAGGGAGGGAGATACAGTAGGAGAGAGAGAGAGAGGGAGGGAGGGAGAGAGGAGGGAGGGAGTGAGAGAGGAGAGAGGGAGAGAGGAGGAGGGAGTGAGAGAGGAGGGAGGGAGAGAGGAGGGAGGGATATACAGTAGGAGAGGGAGAGAGAGGAGAGAGGGAGAGAGGAGGGAGTGAGATACAGTAGGAGGGAGGGAGAGAGGAGGGTGGGAGAGAGGAGGGAGGGAGATACAGTAGGAGAGAGAGAGAGGAGGGAGGGAGAGAGGAGGGAGTGAGAGAGGAGAGAGGGAGAGAGGAGGGAGAGAGGAGGGAGGGAGATACAGTAGGAGAGAGAGAGGAGGGAGGGAGAGAGGAGGGAGGGAGAGAGGAGAGAGGGAGAGAGGAGGGAGTGAGATACAGTAGGAGGGAGGGAGAGAGGAGGGTGGGAGAGAGGAGGGAGGGATAGAGGAGGGAGGGAGATACAGTAGGAGAGAGAGAGAGAGGAGGGAGGGAGAGAGGAGGGAGTGAGAGAGGAGAGAGGGAGAGAGGAGGGAGGGAGAGAGGAGGGAGGGAGATACAGTAGGAGAGAGAGAGAGGAGGGAGGGAGAGAGGAGGGAGTGAGAGAGGAGAGAGGGAGAGAGGAGGGAGGGAGATACAGTAGGAGAGGGGGAGAGAATTTAAGAGGGATGGACGGACAGAAGCAATGACCTTGGTGTCTCTTTCTTGATGTCAGGAATGGCCTCGAATGGCAAGCCTTGATCAGGAGATATGGGCCAAGAGAAGAGGAACACAAGAAGATCTAACTGTGGAGAGAAACGTCACCTTCTGTCGCTGAACACACACACCACCTGTCCCTGTGTAGACTTTAGGCGAGATGAGCAGGGATCTGGCCCATTCATCTCCTACATAAACAAGGCCAGTTGCCGACGGTTACAGGAGTGTTGCCGTAGTGCCCAGGAGAATGGCAGCAGATTGGTTCGATGACAGGACCACCCGCGACAGGTGGCTAATGAGACCCAGGGACAGCAGGGATGACACACACACACACACACACACACACACACACACACACACACACACACACACACACACACACACACACACACACACACACACACACACACACACACACACACACACACACACACACATCAATAAAGCCAAGACAGAAAACATCCTTATGCTGTATGTTACACACTATGTATACATTTACAATATACACAAAAACAAAAATATTAAAAAGAAAAGAAAAATACTTAAAGTACACACACTACCTCCCTCCAAACGAATGACAAACAAACACACACACACACACACCTGCTGGTGTCCCTGTAGAGATTAAGACAGCGGGGCTTTGGAGCCGAGCCCCAGCCAGGCAGAACCAGTCAAGATGGGCAGGAGTTCTCCAACCAACAAATACACACCAGGGTAGAAACACACATCTGTCACAGTGCTTTAAAAATGGTGCATCACCTTCTTCTTTATTGTCATCCTCTTCTTCCTCATTACCCTCAATATCAACATCACCGTTATCGTCATTATCATCGTCAACATCATCACCATCATCATCAGCAACTTCATCATCATCGTCATCATCATCACCACCACCATCATCACCAGCACCATCATCACACCATCATCATCATCACCACCACCATCATCATCATCATCATCATCATCATCATCATCATCATCATCATCATCATCATCATCACTATCATCACACCATCATCATCAACATCTGATTAAAGAGAGGGAAAGAGGAGAGAGGGAGAGGGGAGAGAGGAGGGAGGGAGAGAGGAGAGAGGAGGGTGGGAGAGAGGAGGAGGGAGGGAGATACAGTAGGAGAGAGGAGAGCGGAGGGTGGGAGAGAGGAGGGAGGGAGATACAGTAGGAGAGAGGAGAGAGGAGGGAGGGAGAGAGGAGGGAGGGAGATACAGTAGGAGAGAGGAGAGAGGAGAGAGGGAGAGGGGAGAGAGGAGGGTGGGAGATACAGTAGGAGGGAGAGAGGAGGGTGGGAGAGAGGAGGGAGGGAGATACAGTAGGAGAGAGGAGAGAGGAGGGAGGGAGAGAGGAGGGAGGGAGATACAGTAGGAGAGAGGGAGAGAGGAGGGTGGGAGAGAGGAGGGAGGGAGATACAGTAGGAGAGAGGAGAGAGGAGGGAGGGAGAGAGGAGGGAGGGAGATACAATAGGAGAGAGGAGAGAGGAGGGAGGGAGAGATACAGTAGGGGAGAGGAGGGATGGAGAGAGGAGGGTGGGAGATACAGTAGGAGAGATGGAGAGCGGAGGGTGGGAGAGAGGAGGGAGGGAGATACAGTAGGAGAGAGGGAGAGAGGAGGGTGGGAGAGAGGAGGGAGGGAGATACAGTAGGAGAGAGGAGAGAGGAGGGAGGGAGAGAGGAGGGAGGGAGAGGAGGGAGGGAGAGAGGAGGAGAGGAGAGAGGGAGAGAGGGAGGGAGGGAGGAGGAGGGAGGGAGGGGAGGGAGGGAGAGGGAGGGAGGGGAGGGAGAGATACAGTAGGAGAGAGGAGAGAGAGGGAGGGAGGGAGAGGGGAGAGAGGGAGGGAGGGAGAGAGGAGAGAGAGAGGGTGGGAGATACAGTAGGAGAGAGGGAGAGAGGAGGAGGGTGGGAGAGAGGAGGGAGATACAGTAGGGAGAGAGGGAGAGAGGAGGGAGGGAGATACAGTAGGAGAGAGGGAGAGAGGAGGGAGGGAGAGAGGAGGGAGGGAGAGATACAGGGAGGAGAGAGGGAGAGAGAGGAGGGAGGGAGAGAGGGAGGGAGGGGAGAGATACAGTAGGAGAGAGGGAGGGAGAGGAGGGAGGGAGAGGAGGGGGAGGAGGAGGGAGGAGAGACAGTAGGAGAGAGGAGGGAGAGGAGGAGGGAGGGAGAGAGGAGGGAGGGAGAGAGGAGGGGAGGGAGATACAGTAGGAGGGAGAGGGAGGGAGGGAGGGGGAGAGAGGAGGGAGGGAGATACAGTAGGAGAGAGGGAGAGAGGAGGGGAGAGGGAGATACAGTAGGAGAGAGAGGAGAGAGGAGGGGGAGGGAGATACAGTAGGAGAGAGGGAGAGAGGGGAGGGAGATACAGGAGGAGGGAGAGGGAGGGAGAGAGGAGGGAGGGAGAGAGGAGGGAGGGAGAGAGGAGGGAGGGAGAGAGGAGGGAGGGAGAGAGGAGGGGGGGAGAGAGGAGGGAGGGAGAGAGGAGGGAGGGATCATCAACATCACCATCATCATCATCATTATCTTCATCACAGCCACCGTCATCATCATCGTCAACATCATCAACATCACCATCATCATCATCATCGTCTTCACCATCATCTTCATCATCGTAACCACCACCACAATCATTATTAACACCACCATTATCAACATTATCATCATCACCACCATCATCATCTTTACTACCATCATCATCATCACCATCACCATCAATATCATCACCATTATCATTATCACAATCATCATCATCATCATCGCCATCACCACTACCATCATCATCACCATCACCATCAATATCATCACCATTATCATTATCACAATCATCATCATCATTGACATCACCACTACCATCATCATCATCATTCATATCACCTCATCATCACAATCATCATCATCATTGTCATCACCATCGTCATCACCTACATCATCATCATTCATATCACCATCATCATCACCATCATCATCATCACCATCACTCATCACCACCATCATAATCATCTCCACCACTATCACACCCACCATGATCAACATCATCATCATCACCATCATCACCATCGTGGCCAAAGCTGGTTTACAACCTCTGGCTGACTTGTGTGATAGTCTGTGCGAGGGGGGGAACTACAGGGCCCAGAAAGTCACACCGCCAGCGAGGTGTGGGAACACCTTTACCTGTTGCTGATGTGTCTGGGTTAGAGGTGCAATGGGATGTTCCACAACATGTTGCTACACTGCAGAAGTCTGACGCAACCTTGAAGGGTTAATTTGACAAGGCCTTGGCTGGGGACAGTCAATCTTTGTGTGGGGGGGATTTACACGGTAGACAAGTGCATACTCTACTTTGGGTTGGAGGCAGATGAAGGTTGGAGGCAGACGGAGGTTGGAGGCAGATGGCAAAAAGTTGGTGGTGCCATCCATGTGTGGTGTGTTTACCTGTGACTCTGACTGTTGGAGACTCTGCTGTTCTATTCCGCCATGGCGGCCGGAACCCCCCTAGCTAGCCTCGGGCTCTTTAGCCTCTCTGGGTAAAGGGAAGGGACTGCCAAGGCACTCTTGTACACACACACACACACACACACACACACACACACACACACACACACACACACACACACACACACACACACACACACACACACACACACACACACACACACACACACACACACACACACACACACACACACACACACATACACACACATACACACACAGACACTGGGGAGTTAGGCAGAAGGGAGAGGAGAGTGCTAAGGCAGCTGTTTTGCAGCTTGTCCCAATCTGCCAGAAAGTACCTTAAAGAGCATTGTTTGTCTGTCTCTATTTATGTCTCTCACTACACACTCTGTCTCTGTTTCCGTGTCCCCCATGCTTCCTAACCACTAGCCACCATCTGTTCTCCACTGTCCCCACTTGTTCTTTTCTGCCCCCACCTGTTCCCTACTGCCCCCACCTGTTCTCCACTGTCCTCACCTGTTCTTCACTGTCCTCACCTGTTCCCCACTGTCCCCACCTGTTCTCCACTGTCCCCACCTGTTCTCCACCGTCCCCACCTGTTCTCCACTGTCCCCACCTGTTCTCCACTGTCCCCACCTGTTCTCCACTGTCCCCACCTGTTCTCCACTGTCCCCACCTGTTCTCCACTGTCCCCACCTGTTCTCCACTGTCCCCACCTGTTCTCCACCGTCCCCACCTGTTCTCCACTGTCCTCACCTGTTCTCCACTGTCCTCACCTGTTCCCCACTGTCCCCACCTGTTCTCCACTGTCCCCACCTGTTCTCCACCGTCCCCACCTGTTCTCCACTGTCCTCACCTGTTCTCCACTGTCCTCACCTGTTCTCCACTGTCCCCACCTGTTCTCCACCGTCCCCACCTGTTCTCCACTGTCCTCACCTGTTCCCCACTGTCCTCACCTGTTCTCCACTGTCCCCACCTGTTCTCCACTGTCCCCACCTGTTCTCCACTGTCCCCACCTGTTCTCCACCGTCCCCACCTGTTCTCCACTGTCCTCACTTGTTCTCCACTGTCCCCACTTGTTCCCCACTGCCCCCACCTGTTCTCCACTGTCCCCACCTGTTCCCCACTGCCCCCACCTGTTCTCCACTGTCCCCACCTGTTCTCCACTGTCCCCACCTGTTCCCCACTGTCCCCACCTGTTCTCCACTGTCCCCACCTGTTCTCCACTGTCCCCACCTGTTCTCCACTGTCCCCACTTGTTCTTTTCTGCCCCCACCTGTTCTCCACTGTCCCCACCTGTTCCCCACTGTCCCCACCTGTTCCCCACCCCCACCTGTTCCCCACTGTCCCCACCCCCACCTGTTCCCCCCACCTGCCCCACTGTCCTCACTTGTTCTCCACTGTCCCCACTTGTTCCCCACTGTTCCCCACTGTTCCCCACTGCCCCCACCTGTTCTCCACTGTCCCCACCTGTTCTCCACTGTCCCCACCTGTTCCCCCCCACCTGTTCTCCACTGTCCCCACCTGTTCTCCACTGTCCCCACCTGTCCCCACCTGTTCTCCACTGTCCCCACCTGTTCCCCACTGTCCCCACCTGTTCTCCACTGTCCCCACCTGTTCCCCACTGTCCCCACCTGTTCCCCACTGTCCCCACCTGTTCCCCACTGTCCCCACCTGTTCTCCACTGTCCCCACCTGTTCCCCACTGTCCCCACCTGTTCTCCACTGTCCCCACCTGTTCCCCACTGTCCCCACCTGTTCTCCACTGTCCCCACCTGTTCCCCACTGTCCCCACCTGTTCTCCACTGTCCCCACCTGTTCCCCACTGTCCCCACCTGTTCTCCACTGTCCCCACCTGTCCCCACCTGTTCCCCACTGTCCCCACCTGTTCTCCACTGTCCCCACCTGTTCCCCACTGTCCCCACCTGTTCCCCACTGTCCCCACCTGTTCTCCACTGTCCCCACCTGTTCCCCCCCACCTGTTCCCCACTGTCCCCACCTGTTCTCCACTGTCCCCACCCGTTCCCCATTGTCCCCACCTGTTCCCCACTGTCCCCACCTGTTCCCCACTGTCCCCACCTGTTCCCCACTGTCCCCACCTGTTCTCCACTGTCCCCACCTGTTCCCCACTGTCCCCACCTGTTCCCCACTGTCCCCACCTGTTCCCCACTGTCCCCACCTGTTCTCCACTGTCCCCACCTGTTCTCCACTGTCCTCACCTGTTCCCCACCTGTTCTCCACTGTCCCCACCTGTTCTCCACTGTCCCCACCTGTTCCCCACTGTCCCCACCTGTTCTCCACTGTCCCCACCTGTTCCCCACTGTCCCCACCTGTTCCCCACTGTCCCCACCTGTTCTCCACTGTCCCCACCTGTTCCCCACCTGTTCCCCACTGTCCCCACCTGTTCTCCACTGTCCCCACCTGTTCCCCACTTCCCCCACCTGTTCCCCATTGTCCCCACCTGTTCCCCACTGTCCCCACCTGTTCTCCACTGTCCCCACCTGTTCCCCATTGTCCCCACCTGTTCCCAACTGTCCCCACCTGTTCCCCACTGTCCCCACCTGTTCCCCACTGTCCCCACCTGTTCTCCACTGTCCCCACCTGTTCCCCACTGTCCCCACCTGTTCTCCACTGTCCCCACCTGTTCCCCACTGTCCCCACCTGTTCCCCACTCTCCCCACCTCTTCCCCTCTCCCTCTACAGCATCTTACATTGGAGAGAATGGGTAAAGTTGCCTGCTCTGCATGCCAAGTCCTGCTAGATAGATATCCCAAGCCAACTTCAATTTCCTAAGTATACACAATATTTAGAATTCAGCACACACAAAGAGAGACAAACCACAAACCCACAATTCAGCATACACACAACACAGAGAGACAAACCACGAACCCACAATTCAGCATACACACACCACAGAGACAAACCACCAACCCACAATTCAGCATACACACACCACAGAGACAAACCACCAACCCACAATTCAGCATACACACACCACAGAGACAAACCACCAACCCACAATTCAGCATACACACACCACAGAGACAAACCACCAACCCACAATTCAGCATACACACACCACAGAGACAAACCACCAACCCACAATTCAGCATACACACACCACCAGAGACAAACCACCAACCCACAATTCAGCATACACACACCACAGAGACAAACCACCAACCCACAATTCAGCATACACACACCACAGAGACAAACCACCAACCCACAATTCAGCATACACACACCACAGAGACAAACCACCAACCCACAATTCAGCATACACACACCACAGAGACAAACCACCAACCCACAATTCAGCATACACACACCACAGAGACAAACCACCAACCCACACACGATCCTTTGTTTAGAGGCAATTATTTCCTGTTAAATTTGTTGTGGTGGTACGCTGTTTTTTTGGACTCTCTCAGATTGGATGACTGTGGTTGCGCTGCCGAGGCGCACTTCACTGACTTTGAGCCGATGGCTGAAATAAACAATGACTTCACTCCACTCTGGAACACAGACACACACTTACTCTTCTGTTTCACAATTGTTATTGTGCATTTGAAAATTAAGTGTTTTTTTGAAACTACATTTATTATTGAGAGAAGAGCTGCTGTGAATCAGTATGATTCTTCTGACAGGCATAACACAAGCAGTGTAGAACCGATGTGATAGGTTCACACAAACACACACACACACACACACAAACACACACACACACACACACACACACTAACAGATATGCATGCATACACACAAACTTAAACATGTTCTTACATTTCAGGGAGTAAAATATACAGCCGGCCAATGTCCCCTTGCCATAGATCGATAAAAGACAGTACTGTGCAGCCGTCTTCATCGACCTTGCCAAGGCTTTCGACTCTGTCAATCACCATATTCTTATCGGCAGACTCAGTAGCCTCGGTTTTTCGGATGACTGCCTTGCCTGGTTCACCAATTACTTTGCAGACAGAGTTCAGTGTGTCAAATCGGAGGGCATGCTGTCCGGTCCTCTGGCAGTCACTATGGGGGTGCCACAGGGTTCAATCCTCGGGCTGACTCTTTTCTCTGTATATATCAATGATGTTGCTCTTGCTGCGGGCGATTCCCTGATCCACCTCTACGCATATATATATACTTCCGGCCCGTCCTTGGACACTGTGCAATCTAACCTCCAAACGAGCTTCAATGCCATACAACACTCCTTCCGTGGCCTCCAACTGCTCTTAAACGCTAGTAAAACCAAATGCATGCTTTTCAACCATTCGCTGCCTGCACCCGCACGCCTGACCAGCATCACCACCCTGGATGGTTCCGACCTTGAATATGTGGACATCTATAAGTACCTAGGTGTCTGGCTAGACTGCAAACTCTCCTTCCAGACTCATATCAAACATCTCCAATCGAAAATCAAATCAAGAGTCGGCTTTCTATTCCACAACAAAGCGTCCTTCACTCACGCTGCCAAGCTTACCCTAGTAAAACTGACTATCCTACCGATCCTCGACTTCGGCAATGTCATCTACAAAATTGCTTCCAACACTCTACTCAGCAAACTGGATGCAGTTTATCACAGTGCCATCCGTTTTGTCACTAAAGCACCTTATACCACCCACCACTGTGACTTGTATGCTCTGGTCGGCTGGCCCTCGCTACATATTCGTCGCCAGACCCACTGGCTCAGGTCATCTACAAGTCCATGCTAGGTAAAGCTCCGCCTTATCTCAGTTCACTGGTATCTCACTGATCACCCCCAAAGCCAACACCTCATTTGTCCGCCTTTCGTTCCAGTTCTCTGCTGCCTGTGATTGGAACGAATTGCAAAAATCGCTGAAGTTTTTTATCTCCCTCACCAACTTCAAACATCTGCTATCTGAGCAGCTAACCGATCGCTGCAGCTGTACATAGTCTATCGGTAAATAGCCCACCCATTTTTACCTACCTCATCCCCATACTGTTTTTATTTATTTACTTTTCTGCTCTTTTGCACACCAATATCTCTACCTGTACATGACCATCTGATCATTTATCACTCCAGTGTTAATCTGCAAATTTGTAATTATTCGCCTACCTCCTCATGCCTTTTGCACACAATGTATATAGACTCCCCCTTTTTTTCTACTGTGTTATTGACTTGTTAATTGTTTATTACATGTGTAACTCTGTGTTGTTGTCTGTTCACACTGCTATGCTTTATCTTGGCCAGGTCGCAGTTGCAAATGAGAACTTGTTCTCAACTAGCCTACCTGGTTAAATAAAGGTGTTCTCAACTAGCCTACCTGGTTAAATAAAGGTGAAATAAAATGTAAAAAATAAAAAGATATACAGGTTAACATGCAGGGAATGACTCAAATGAGTGTGCTTGCTAACATGTAAACACAAAAGTATGTACAGCATGTCTACCTGGCCCAGTGGGCATTTTTGTGCTATATCACCTTCGCAGGATTAGTTCAGGTAACACTTTATGACACGTTCATAACCATGACATAGGTCATAACAGCTGACAAAACTTGTCATAACCTGTCGTAATATGTTCATAAAACTGTCATGACTCATAGATTTAGACCCGTTGTGATATAATTTTATTTTATTTTATAGATGTGTATATTTTACGGCTGGTTATGACACCTACATAAGAGTTGTCCTTCACTTGAAGTCCTTTGTTGTTTGTTGTTTAAATTCATTCTTCAGAGACGTGTTTTTTTTCCATCATATTTTAAATAACGTGTTGAAAATACACTTAATGACACAGTCAAGAAGCATTATGACCATCATAATCAGTTAATGAAACAGTCAAGAAGCATTATGACCATCATAATCAGTTAATGACACAGTCAAGAAGCATTATGACCATCATAATCAGTTAATGACACAGTCAAGAAGCATTATGACCATCATAATCAGTTAATGACACAGTCAAGAAGCATTATGACCATCATAATCAGTTAATGACACAGTCAAGAAGCATTATGACCATCATAATCAGTTAATGACACAGTCAAGAAGCATTATGACCATCATAATCAGTTAATGACACAGTCAAGAAGCATTATGACCATCATAATCAGTTAATGACAGATAGGCCTATCACGTAAAGGCCGATTTGTCAGGCCCTTATGTCAGGCCCTTATGTCAGGCCCTTATGTCAGGCCCTTATGTCAGGCCCTTATGTCAGGCCCTTATGTCAGGCCCTTATGTCAGGCCCTTATGTCAGGCCCTTATGTCAGTCATCTGTCACAAAGAGGGTGTCTTGTCCCGCTCCTGAATTCATCCCAGTCATCAGCAACAGAGCATTGGGGTAGGTGCATGTCTGACGTCACTGTGTACACAATTACAATGATGATCATTGAATATGGTCATTTTCAGAAAACGTTATATAATGTAAACATACTGTTGACGAGTAGGCGATGGTGAAATGGAATGTTTCACCCTGTGTGGTAGGTCTAGTGGGCTTTGACACTCTGATGTAGGTGTATATAGTAACTACCCTGGTAGGTTTAGTGGGTTTTGACACTCTTATGTAGGTGTATTTAGTAACTACCCTGGTAGGTTTAGTGGGTTTTGACACTCTTATGTAGGTGTATATAGTAACTACCCTGGTAGGTTTAGTGGGTTTTGACACTCTTATGTAGGTGTTATAACCAGCCATATAGTAACTACCCTGGTAATAATATATTATTATTATTATTATTATTATATATTATTATTATTATTACCCTGGTAGGTTTAGTGGGCTTTGACACTCTTATGTAGGTGTATATAGTAACTACCCTGGTAGGTTTAGTGGGCTTTGATACTCTTATTTAGGTATATATAGTAACTACCCTGGTAGGTTTAGTGGGCTTTGATACTCTAATGTAGGTTCCATAACCAGCCATATAGTAACTAACCTGGTAGGTTTAGTGGGCTTTGACACTCTTATGTAGGTATATATAGTAACTACCCTGGTAGGTTTAGTGGGCTTTGACACTCTTATGTAGGTATATATAGTAACTACCCTGTAATGTTCTCTGTATCTCAGGGCAACGAAATAAGTTTAAAATATTTAAAAAATAAACGTTAAAGCGTTTAAACAGTAAATAAAATGAGAAGCAAAGCCCTTTAACAGTGATAACAAGCAATCAGAAGGAGGATTATACAAGTTACATTAACAGAGCCATCCATAATGAATATTGCAGAACTCCACAGTGTCATCATTAATAGTCTGGATGTTTTATTAAAACAAAGGAAGCTGAAAAGGCCACACCAATCCGCACGCACACACGGACACACACGGACACACACACACGGACACACACGGACACACACGGACACACGGACACACACGGACACACACACACGGACACACACGGGGACACACACACGGACACACACGGACACACACGGACACACACGGACACACACGGACACACGGACACAAAAACTCACTTGCATGAAAAGGCCAATTGTATCCTATGTGTGCTGGTCTGGTTGATAATTATGTACGCTGATTGCCGCTGGGAGCAGGCCTGGTTAGTCAGAAGAAAGAGTGAGAGTGACAGAGTGACACAAACTCGGAGATGGAGCCACAGAATGGACAAAGCGTTTCAACCACAGCTTCTACTAGTTTTAAAATTACCTTTACTGTGACTACTACTACGATTTATGCTACTACTACTGTACAACTACTACTACTGTACTACTACTTCTACTGCTACTACTACTGTACAACTACTACTACTGTACTACTACTACTACTGTACAACTACTACTACTGTACTACTACTACTACTGTACAACTACTACTACTGTACTACTACTACTACTGTACAACTACTACTACTGTACTACTACTACTACTGTACAACTACTACTACTGTACAACTACTACTACTGCTACTACTACTAATACTGTACTACTACTACTACTGTACAACTACTACTACTGTACTACTACTTCTACTGTACTACTACTAATACTGCACTACTACTACTACTGTACAACTACTACTACTGTACAACTACTACTACCTTACTACTACTACTACTACTGTACTACTACTACTACTGTACAACTACTACTACTGTACTACTACTACTACTACTGTACTACTACTAATACTACTACTACTGTACAACTACTACAACTTCTGCTACTACTACTGTACAACTACTACTACTGTACAACTACTACTACTGTACTACTACTACTGTACTACTACTACTACTGTACAACTACTACTACTGTACAACTACTACAACTTCTGCTACTACAACTGTACAACTACTACTACTGTACTACTACTACTACTGTACAACTACTACTACTGTACAACTACTACGACTTCTGCTACTACTACTGTACAACTACTACTACTGTACAACTACTACTACTGTACAACTACTACGACTTCTGCTACTACTACTGTACAACTACTACTACTGTACAACTACTACTACTGTACTACTACTAATACTGTACTACTACTACTACTACTGTACAACTACTACTAATACTGTACTACTACTACTACTACTACTACTACTGTACAACTACTACTACTGTACAACTACTACTACTGTACTACTACTACTACTACTACTGTACTACTACTAATACTGTACTACTACTAATACTGTACTACTACTACTACTGTACAACTACTACTACTGTACAACTACTACTACTGTACTACTGCTACTACTACTGTACAACTACTACTAATACTGTACTACTACTACTACTACTACTGTAGAACTGCTACTACTGTACAACTACTACTACTGTACTACTACTACTACTACTGTACAACTACTAATACTGTACTACTACTAATACTGTACTACTACTACTGTACAACTACTACTACTGTACTACTACTAATACTGTACTACTACTAATACTGTACTACTCCTACTACTGTACAACTACTACTACTGTACAACTACTACTACTGTACAACTACTACTACTGTACTACTACTACTACTACTGTACAACTACTACTACTGTACAACTACTACGACTTCTGCTACTACTACTGTACAAATACTACTACTGTACAACTACTACTACTGTACTACAACTACTACTGTACTACCACTACTACTGTACAACTACTACTACTGTACTACTACTAGTACTACTGTACAACTACTACTACTGTACAACTACTACAACTTCTGCTACTACTACTGTACAACTACTACTACTGTATAACTACTACTACTGTACTACTACTACTACTACTGTACAACTACTACTACTGTACAACTACTACAACTTCTGCTACTACTACTGTACAACTACTACTACTGTACAACTACTACTACTGTACTACTACTACTGTACTACTACTAATACTGTACTACTACTACTACTACTGTACAACTACTACTAATACTGTACTACTACTACTACTACTACTACTACTACTACTACTGTACAACTACTACTACAGTACTACTACTACTAATACTGTACTACTACTACTACTACTGTACAACTACTACTAATACTGTACTACTACTACTACTACTACTAGTACTGTACTACCACTACTAATACTGTACTACCACTACTACTACTGTACTACTACTACTAATACTGTACTACTACTACTACTACTACAACTTTACTACTACTACTACTGTACAACTACTACTACTACTGTACAACTACTACTAATACTGTGCAACTACTACTAATACTGTACTACTACTACTACTGTACAACTACTACTACTGTACTACTACTACTACTGTACAACTACTACTACTGTACAACTACTACTACTGCTACTACTACTAATACTGTACTACTACTACTACTGTACAACTACTACTACTGTACTACTACTTCTACTGTACTACTACTAATACTGCACTACTACTAATACTGTACAACTACTACTACTGTACAACTACTACTACTGTACAACTACTACTACCTTACTACTACTACTACTACTGTACTACTACTACTACTGTACTGTACTACTACTACTACTGTACTACTACTAATACTACTACTACTGTACAACTACTACAACTACTGCTACTACTACTGTACAACTACTACTACTGTACAACTACTACTACTGTACTACTACTGTACTACTACTACTACTACACTACTACTACTGTACAACTACTACAACTACTGCTACTACTACTGTACAACTACTACTACTGTACTACTACTACTACTGTACAACTACTACTACTGTACAACTACTACGACTTCTGCTACTACTACTGTACTACTACTACTGTACAACTACTACTACTGTACAACTACTACGACTTCTGCTACTACTACTGTACAACTACTACTACTGTACAACTACTACTACTGTACTACTACTAATACTGTACTACTACTACTACTACTGTACAACTACTACTAATACTGTACTACTACTACTACTACTACTACTACTGTACAACTACTACTACTGTACAACTACTACTACTGTACTACTACTACTACTACTACTGTACTACTACTAATACTGTACTACTACTAATACTGTACTACTACTACTACTGTACAACTACTACTACTGTACAACTACTACTACTGTACTACTGCTACTACTACTGTACAACTACTACTAATACTGTACTACTACTACTACTACTACTACTGTAGAACTGCTACTACTGTACAACTACTACTACTGTACTACTACTACTACTACTGTACAACTACTAATACTGTACTACTACTAATACTGTACTACTACTACTGTACAACTACTACTACTGTACTACTACTAATACTGTACTACTACTAATACTGTACTACTCCTACTACTGTACAACTACTACTACTGTACAACTACTACTACTGTACAACTACTACTACTGTACTACTACTACTACTACTGTACAACTACTACTACTGTACAACTACTACGACTTCTGCTACTACTACTGTACAAATACTACTACTGTACAACTACTACTACTGTACTACAACTACTACTGTACTACCACTACTACTGTACAACTACTACTACTGTACTACTACTAGTACTACTGTACAACTACTACTACTGTACAACTACTACAACTACTACTACTACTACTGTACAACTACTACTACTGTATAACTACTACTACTGTACTACTACTACTACTACTGTACAACTACTACTACTGTACAACTACTACAACTACTGCTACTACTACTGTACAACTACTACTACTGTACAACTACTACTACTGTACTACTACTACTGTACTACTACTAATACTGTACTACTACTACTACTACTGTACTACTACTAATACTGTACTACTACTACTACTACTACTACTACTACTACTACTGTACAACTACTACTACAGTACTACTACTACTAATACTGTACTACTACTACTACTACTGTACAACTACTACTAATACTGTACTACTACTACTACTACTACTAGTACTGTACTACCACTACTAATACTGTACTACCACTACTACTACTGTACTACTACTACTAATACTGTACTACTACTACTACTACTACAACTTTACTACTACTACTACTGTACAACTACTACTACTACTGTACAACTACTACTAATACTGTGCAACTACTACTAATACTGTACTACTACTACTAATACTCTACTACTACTACTACTAATACTGTACTACTACTACTACTAATACTGTACTACTACTACTACTACTACTACTACTACTACTACTACTAATACTGTACAACTACTAATACTAATACTGTACTACTAATACTAATACTGTACTACTACTACTAATACTGTACTACTACTACTACTACTACTACTGTAGAACTACTACTAATACTGTACAACTACAACTACTGTACAACTACAACTAATAATGTACTACAACTACTACTGTACTACTACTACAACTGTACTACTACTACTGTACAACTACTACTACTGTACAACTACAACTAATACTGTACTACTACTACTACTACTACTACCTTACAACTACTACTGCTACTACTGCTACTTCTACTGTACATTTACCTCTACTAATACTACTTCTACAGTACAACTACTACTAGCACTACTACTACTACTAGTACTGCTGAACACCTATTACTACTACAACAGTACTATGACTGCAGTACTACTACTACTACTACTACTACTACTACTGTACAACGACTAATACTACTACTACTAATACGGTACAATTACTACTACTAATACTACTTCTACAGTACAACTACTACTACAGTATTACTACTAGTACTACTACTACAGTACTACTAGTACTACTACTACTTTACAACGACACCCACTCTACAAATACTACTACTACTACTACTACTACTACTACTACTACTACTGTACAACTACTACTACTGTACAACTACTACTACTACTACTACTACTAATACTATTACTACTACTGTACAACTACTGCTAGTACTACTACTACTACTACTGCTATTGGTACTACTGCTACTACTACTACTGTACAACTGCTACTACTACTACTACTACTACTACTGTACAACTACTACTACTACTACTACAACTTGTGTACAACTACTACTGTATAACTACTACTACTACTACTACTGTACAACTATTACTGCTACTAGTGTACAACTACTACTACAAATACTACTACTACTACGAGCACTACTATTACTACTACTACTATTATTAAAAATACTACTACTAATAATAATAATAATAATAATACCATTAATACAGTCTACTACTACTATTTGTATTACTAATAGTACTACTACTGCTACTACTACTACTACTACTACTACTACTGCTGCTATTATTATTACTAATACTACTACTAATAATAATAATACCATTACTACAGTCTACTACTACTACTATTATTAATAATACTACTACTACTACTACTAATAATAATAATAATAATACTACCATTACCACAGTCTACTACTACTACTATTATTATTACTACAGTCTACTACTACTACTAGTATTATTACTACAGTCTACTACTACTATTATTATTACTACAGTCTACTACTAATACTATTATTATTACTACAGTATACTACTACTACTACTGCTACTATTATTATTACTAATACTAATACTAATACTACTACTACTACTACTACTACTATTATTACTACAGTCTACTACTACTACTATTATTATTACTACAGTCTACTACTACTACTACTACTATTAATAGTACTACTACTACTACTGCTACTATTATTATTACTACTACTACTACTACTATTAATAGTACTACTACTACTACTGCTACTATTAATATTACTACTACTATTACTACTATTATTATTACTACAGTCTACTACTACTACTAATACTATTATTATTACTACTACTATTACTACTATTATTATTACTACAGTCTACTACTACTACTACTGCTACTATTATTATTACTAATACTACTACTACTACTACTACTATTATTACTACAGTCTACTACTACTACTACTGCTACTATTATTATTACTACTACTACTACTACTACTACTACTATTATTATTACTACAGTCTACTAATACTACTACTGCTACTATTATTATTACTAATACTACTACTACTACTACTACTACTACTACTACTATTATTATTACTACAGTCTACTACTACTACTACTGCTACTATTATTATTACTAATACTACTACTACTACTACTACTACTACTACTATTATTATTACTACAGTCTACTACTAATACTATTATTATTACTAATACTACTACTACTACTACTACTACTACTACTACTATTATTATTACTACAGTCTACTACTAATACTATTATTATTACTACTACTATTACTAGCTTTAGTTACTTCGCTCTGTGGTCCTGGAATTTTCTCCTGAACATTTAAAAATGTGATGATCTAGTTTAGTTGGTGGAGTTTAAAAACTAGATAGATACATATATCATAGAAGAGTGTAATTGTCCTTCGGACAGCTGTTTTTAGTAGACTTTCGTGTTTTTAACATAATATATAATTGTTGTACTGTATGTGTGTTTATAGTTTTGTTTAATGTTGTGTTAGTGTGTGTAAGTTGTTTTGTCTGAAGCGTTGGTCCCTCTGCTGCTATTGGACCAGGTCTTTCTTGGAAAACTGATAATATCTCAATTAGAAAAACCTGTATAAAAAAATATTAAAAAATAATTTAAAAACTACTATTCATTTTACTACTACTACAATTACTGTCTACTACTACTACAACTCTGGGGAGAATGCTAATACGGCAGCAGCAAGCCTAAGAGCATTGGGTCATTAAAATGGTAGCAGGATCGAATTCCCGAGCCGACTAGGCGAAAAATCTGTTGATGTGCCCCTTGAGCAAGGCACTTAACCCTAATTGTTCCTGTAAGTTGCTCTGGAAAAGAGCATCTGCAATATTAAAACAACTATTTAAATAAATATATTTGAAAATGGTCCACAGTGTTGGCCTTTCTGATTGTGATTCTGATTGTGTCAAGTCTATGCCACCAACTGAACTCAGTTGACTAACTGACAGGCAGTGTGTGAGTGTTGGCATAGCAGCAGCCCATTGTCCATCCCACAGAGAGGGAGAGAGAGAGAGGGGGATGAGTAGGTGGTGTGATTTCCCTGGTAGTGGAGGAGAGGAGGAGGAGTGGAGTGAAGGAGAGAATGGAGTTTTGAATATGACTCACTGATAATAATAGAACTGAGCTGTGGCTGTAGTAAGATGTGTTACCATATGTGTGTCCATTTGTGCTATGTGTGTGTGTGTGTGTGTGTGTGTGTGTGTGTGTGTGTGTGTGTGTGTGTGTGTGTGTGTGTGTGTGTGTGTGTGTGTGTGTGTGTGTGTGTGTGTGTGTGTGTGTGTGTGCGTGTGTGTGTGTGTGTGTTGTCTGTGTGTGTCTGTGTGTGTCGTGTGCGTGTGCGCGTGTGCGTGTGCGTGTGTGTGTGTGTGTGTGTGCGTGTGTGTGTTTGTGTGTGCGTGCGTGCGTGTGTGCGTGTGCGTGTGCGTGTGCGTGTGTTTGTGTGTGCGTGTGCGTGTGTTTGTGTGTGCGTGCGTGCGTGCGTGCGTGTGCGTGTGTTTGTGTGTGCGTGTGCGTGTGTTTGTGTGTGCGTGCGTGCGTGTGTGTGTGTGTGTGTGTGTTTTGCGTCCAAGCATGTGAGCGGAGTTGAGCGGTTGGAAGTCCTGCTAGCGTACCTCTCCATGTCCTTTCCCACTGCTCTGATAAAAACGCTTCCCAGCTCCATTGATTAAAATCACAATTTAACCAAAACTATGTTTGTGACTTCCTGGATATGAATGACAAGCATTTAAATAAACGTGAAAAGGTGAATGTAAGAAGCGCTCATCATTTAAATTAGGCTACATGTCATATTAAACAGCATATAAACTCTCTAAATAGGTCAGGAGCCAGACAGGGAGACTAAGAAGGAACAGAAATGAATTATTTAGGTTATATTATTTCAATTATTTCAAGGCTAGAGCCTACAGAGAAATACATTGTGAAGCATTAGCGAGTGTGACACACTAGGCTGGTAGGGACATAAAGCCCTCAGCATTTAAATAACATTACCTTGTATTAAATCATTGTTGTCTATACATAGGCTGTGATTAGGCTAATACTTCCTGAGAATAAAATACAAATTAAATGAAAAATTAATTACTAATTGCTTTGAAATAGTTTTTAGAGTTAATTTTTAGAAACACTAAAGTCTGTGACTTCAGGTTCATGCAGAGTTGACACATTTAGTTATCTACCCACCTTGTTCCGTTCATTTAGCATGTGCACATAGTAAGTACACTGTCATGCTTTCGGGATACATGCCGATTCCACAACGATTCTAGAGTTGCGGACATTACATCACCACACTCCCTCTCTTGCTCTTGGTCCTCATCTTTGTAAGTCACCTTGATATAGCCGCTGTGTATTTTATCAGTTTCTCCATGACAGTAGATAAAGCAAGGGGCTATAGCAGCACACAAGTAGAACACAAATGCATGCTGGGACGTACATGTCCTGAGCGCTACTGGAGAGCTATAGGAGCGGAATTGGAGCGGAGGAGAAGGCCAACGCTCCACGCTCCAGTCAAACAGGGCACGCTCCACTCCTCACTACAGCTCCACTCCTCACTACAGCTCCACTCCTCACTACAGCTCCACTCCTCACTACAGCTCCACTCCTCACTACAGCTCCACTCCTCACTACAGCTCCACTCCTCACTACAGCTCCACTCCTCACTACAGCTCCACTCCTCACTACAGCTCCTCTCCTCACTACAGCTCCACTCCTCACTACAGCTCCACTCCTCACTACAGCTCCACTCCTCACTACAGCTCCACTCCTCACTACAGCTCCACTCCTCACTACAGCTCCACTCCTCACTACAGCTCCACTCCTCACTACAGCTCCACTCCTCACTACAGCTCCTCTCCTCACTACAGCTCCACTCCTCACTACAGCTCCACTCCTCACTACAGCTCCACTCCTCACTACAGCTCCACTCCTCACTACAGCTCCACTCCTCACTACAGCTCCACTCCTCACTACAGCTCCACTCCTCACTACAGCTCCACTCCTCACTACAGCTCCGCTCCTCACTACAGCTCCACTCCTCACTACAGCTCCACTCCTCACTACAGCTCCACTCCTCACTACAGCTCCACTACAGCTCCACTCCTCGCTACAGCTCCACTCCTCACTACAGCTCCACTCCTCACTACAGCTCCACTACAGCTCCACTCCTCGCTACAGCTCCACTCCTCACTACAGCTCCACTCCTCACTACAGCTCCACTACAGCTCCACTCCTCGCTACAGCTCCACTCCTCACTACAGCTCCACTCCTCATTACAGCTCCACTCCTCACTACAGCTCCACTCCTCACTACAGCTCCACTCCTCACTACAGCTCCACTCCTCACTACAGCTCCACTCCTCACTACAGCTCCACTCCTCACTACAGCTCCACTCCTCACTACAGCTCCACTCACTCCACAGCTCCACTCCTCACTACAGCTCCACTACAGCTCCACTCCTCGCTACAGCTCCACTCCTCACTACAACTCCACTCCTCACTACAGCTCCACTCCTCACTACAGCTCCACTCCTCACTACAGCTCCACTCCTCACTACAGCTCCACTCCTCACTACAGCTCCACTCCTCACTACAGCTCCACTCCTCACTACAGGTCCACTCCTCACTACAGCTCCACTCCTCACTACAGCTCCACTCCTCACTACAGCTCCACTCCTCACTACAGCTCCACTCCTCACTACAGCTCCACTCCTCACTACAGCTCCACTCCTCAATACAGCTCCACTCCTCACTACAGCTCCACTCCTCACTACAGCTCCACTCCTCACTACAGCTCCACTCCTCACTACAGCTCCACTCCTCACTACAGCTCCGCTCCTCACTACAGCTCCACTCCTCACTACAGCTCCACTCCTCACTACAGCTCCACTCCTCACTACAGCTCCGCTCCTCACTACAGCTCCACTCCTCACTACAGCTCCACTCCTCACTACAGCTCCACTCCTCACTACAGCTCCACTCCTCAACTACAGCTCCACTCCTCACTACAGCTCCACTCCTCACTACAGCTCCACTACAGCTCCACTCCTCCCTACAGCTCCACTCCTCACTACAACTCCACTCCTCACTACAGCTCCACTCCTCACTACAGCTCCACTCCTCACTACAGCTCCACTCCTCAATACAGCTCCACTCCTCAATCAGCTCCACTCCTCAGCTCCACTCCTCACTACAGCTCCACTCCTCACTACAGCTCCACTCCTCACTACAGCTCCACTCCTCACTACAGCTCCACTCCTCACTACAGCTCCACTCCTCACTACAGCTCCACTCCTCAGCTCCAGCTCCTCACTACAGCTCCACTCCTCACTACAGCTCCACTCCTCACTACAGCTCCACTCCTCACTACAGCTCCACTCCTCAATACAGCTCCACTCCTCACTACAGCTCCACTCCTCAATACACTCCAGCTCCTACAGCTCCACTCCTCACTACAGCTCCACTCCTCACTACAGCTCCGCTCCTCACTACAGCTCCGCTCCTCACTACAGCTCCACTCCTCACTACAGCTCCACTCCTCACTACAGCTCCACTCCTCACTACAGCTCCACTCCTCACTACAGCTCCACTCCTCACTACAGCTCCACTCCTCACTACAGCTCCACTCCTCACTACAGCTCCACTCCTCACACAGCTCCACTCCTCACTACAGCTCCACTCCTCAATACAGCTCCACTCCTCAATACAGCTCCACTCCTCACTACAGCTCCACTCCTCACTACAGCTCCACTCCTCACTACAGCTCCACTTCTCACTACAGCTCCACTCCTCACTACAGCTCCACTCCTCACACAGCTCCACTCCTCACTACAGCTCCACTCCTCACTACAGCTCCGCTCCTCGCTTTAGCACAGCTCCACTCCTCACTACAGCTCCACTCCTCTCTACAGCTCCACTCCTCACTACAGCTCCACTCCTCACTACAGCTCCGCTCCTCGCTCTAGCACAGCTCCACTCCTCACTACAGCTCCACTCCTCACTACAGCTCCACTCCTCACTACAGCTCCAATCCTCACTACAGCTCCACTCCTCAATACGGCTCCACTCCTCACTACAGCTCCACTCCTCACTACAGCTCCACTCCTCACTACAGCTCCACTCCTCACTACAGCTCCACTCCTCACTACAGCTCCACTCCTCACTACAGCTCCACTCCTCACTACAGCTCCACTCCTCACTACAGCTCCACTCCTCAATACAGCTCCACTCCTCACTACAGCTCCACTCCTCACTACAGCTCCACTCCTCAATACAGCTCCACTCCTCAATACAGCTCCACTCCTCACTACAGCTCCACTCCTCACTACAGCTCCACTCCTCACTACAGCTCCACTCCTCAATACGGCTCCACTCCTCACTACAGGTCCACTCCTCAATACAGCTCCACTCCTCAATACAGCTCCACTCCTCACTACAGCTCCACTCCTCACTACAGCTCCACTCCTCACTACAGCTCCACTCCTCAATACAGCTCTGCTCCTCAATACAGCTCTGCTCCTCACTACAGGTCCACTCCTCAATACAGCTCCGCTCCTCAATACAGCTCTGCTCCTCACTACAGGTCCACTCCTCAATACAGCTCCACTCCTCACTACAGCTCCACTCCTCAATACAGCTCCACTCCTCACTACAGCTCCACTCCTCACTACAGCTCCACTCCTCAATACAGCTCCACTCCTCACTACAGCTCCACTCCTCACTACAGCTCCGCTCCTCGCTCTAGCACAGCTCCACTCCTCAATACAGCTCCGCTCCTCAATACAGCTCTGCTCCTCACTACAGGTCCACTCCTCAATACAGCTCCACTCCTCACTACAGCTCCACTCCTCACTACAGCTCCACTCCTCACTACAGCTCCACTACTCACTCACTCCACAGCTCCGCTCCACTCCTCACTACAGCTCCACTCCTCACTACAGCTCCACTCCTCGCTCTACACAGCTCCACCCTCACTCAGCTCCACCTCACTACAGCTCCACTCCTCACTACAGCTCCACTCCTCACTACAGCTCCACTCCTCACTACAGCTCCTCTCCTCGCTCTAGCACAGCTCCTCCTCACTACAGCTCCACTCCTCACTACAGCTCCACTCTCACTACAGCTCCGCTCCTCACTAAGCTCCACTCCTCAAACACTCCTCACTACAGCTCCACTCCTCACTACAGCTCCACTCTCCTCAGCTCCACTCCTCACTAACTCCACTCCTCAAAAGCTCCACTCCTCACAGGCTCCACTCCTCACTGCTCCGACTGCTCCACTCCTCACTATCAGCAATCCAACTCAGCTCCACTACTCAGCTCCACTCCTCGCTACAGCTCCGCACTGCTGGGTTCCTCACTACAGCTCCAACTACATATCATCAGCTCCAGTACTACAGCTCCGCTCCTCACTACAGCTCCACTCCTCACTACAGCTCCACTCCTCACTACAGCTCCACTCCTCACTACAGCTCCACTCCTCACTACAGCTCCGTTCCTCACTACAGCTCCACTCCTCACTACAACTCCGCTTCTCGCTACAGCTCCACTCCTCACTACAGCTCCACTCCTCACTACAGCTCCGCTCACATACTCTGGAGTGTAAAAACAAAACACCCACAACCGCAGACACCTCTCCCTCGTTTCATAACTGTGAAAATCTGTCCAGGCCAGATGTGATGCCCTCTGATTATCAGAATAATCCTACTATCATACTGCCAGGCATGCTGGGTAATTAGGAAGCATATCATCGCAGTAGAGTGCTGGATAAATCCTCCCCTCTCTGTGTTCACAACCCCAGTAATCTAGTAAGGGGAGTGGTGGTGGGGGGGTGGTGGGGGGTGGAGTGGTGGGGGGGGATTGGTGGGGGTGGGTGGTGGTGGGGGGGGGAGTGGTGGGGGGGGGATTGGTGGGGGTGGGGTGGGGTGGGGGGTGGGGTGGTGGGGGGGGGTGGGAGTGGTGGGGGGAGTGGTGGGGGGTGGGGGGAGTGGTGGGGGGAGTGGTGGGGGATGGGTGGTGGGGGGAGTGGTGGGGGGAGTGGTGGGGGGGGGGAGTGGTGGTGGGGGAGTGGTGGGGGGGGAGTGGTGGTGGGGGAGTGGTGGTGGGGGGTGGTGGGGGGAGTGGTGGGGGGAGTGGTGGGGGGATTACCCATGAACACTTTCCAACTGCTTATTTGTCCTCTATACGCCTTCCTTTGACGTCCTCATAAGGTTGTCCTACTGTATAACCAGTTCATTCTGCATGTGTTCCGTCTCGTCCAGCCCTGTTTCCGGGCTGTCTTCCCGAACGGATCAATGTCCAGCATTGGGACGGCGTTGTAGCCTCCGGTGATATTTGATTGGTCTCATTTCTGTTCTGTAATAACTCGTCTGATACCCCAGTGCGTTCACATCTGCTTTCTGCACCGTAACAATGACTGGAACGCCAGACAAGTTTATAGGTATTGTAAGATTGAATAGTCTGTATGTCACAAAGGAACAGCAACACAATAGGTTCACTGCAGCCGCTCCATACAGACTGTTCTGCCATCAGAATGGGCCATTCTCTCAAAGACTGTTATGCCATCAGAATGGGCCATTCTCAGGGATAATTACTTCTCCTTTACAAAATGTGAAATAATCTAACTTATGGTAATGCTGCACATTGTTTTGTAAATGACTATGGCGCCTTGATAGTTAACCTCAGCTGCATACTGATGTGTGTCTGAGAGTGTGTGTGTGTGTGTGTGTGTGTGTGTGTGTGTGTGTGTGTGTGTGTGTGTGTGTGTGTGTGTGTGTGTGTGTGTGTGTGTGTGTGTGTGTGTGTGTGTGTGTGTGTGTGTGTGTCTGAGTGTGTGTGTGTGTGTGTGTGTGTGTGTGTGTGTGTGTGTGTGTGTGTGTGTGTGTGTGTGTGTGTGTGTGTGTGTGTGTGTG
>NC_068421.1:2256407-2258907 GCF_023373465.1 Oncorhynchus keta
CACAGCGCTTCACTCTTTCCCCAATTGACTCTAGCTGAGGAGGCCCCCTCATACACCTTTAAAGTGTTTGAGAGAACCTTAACATCCTCACCCCTGTAATAAAAACTATCACGTCATCTGCATACGCAGAAGAGTGCTATCGTGGGACCCTTCATTACACCTGGCACAGAGAAACCAGTAAGCTTCGCTCTTAAAAAACAAAGCATTGGTTCAATCGCCAGACTATATAACTGCCCTGAAATTGGGCATCCCTGCCTGATGCCCCTTTGGACAGGGATGGGGCAACTTAAACCACCACCCACCTTCACCATACACGAGGCTCCAGCATACAGTAAATTCACCCATGACAGAAAAACATCCCCAAACCCAAAGGCTTTCATTGTTTTAAACAAGTACTGGTGGTCCACACGATCAAAAGCCTTCTCCTGATCTAACGAAAGTAAACCCACATTTACATCAGACAGTTTACAAATGTCTAAAACATCTCTTATTATAAACAAGTTGTCAACAATAGAGCGATCAGGTACACAGTAAGACTGGTCCTTGTGGATCAACAGTCCCAGATACTCTTTCAACCTGTTTGAGAGACATTTAGAAACAATTTTGTATTCTGCGCACAGCAAAGCAACAGGTCTCAATTTTTTATGAGAGCCAAATCCCCCTTTTTGGCAACAGTGAAAGCACCGCACGTTGACAGGATACAGGAAGAGAACCCTCATGAAAAGATTCACACAGCACTTCATAAAAATCCTCCCCAATAGACCCCCAAAAGTGCTTATAGAACTCAGATGGTAAACCATCGATGCCAGGGGCTCGGCCTGATGAGAGCTGCATAACTGCTGTGGACAGCTCCTGCAGTGTAATGTCAGCATCAATACGACTCTCTGCTCAGGTCCCAATTGAGGAAGACCATGTAACAACTGTTCAGTACACAGAGAGTCACAATCCTCCGCCTTATAGAGGACAGAGTAGAAATCCACGGCATGTTGACGCATTTCACTGTCATCCGTGGTCACCTTCCCATCAGGGAGACGAAGGCAGACCATCTGTTTACGTTGTAACGTCGACTGTCCGAGGTTTTAAAAAAAAGCACTGGGAGCATCCATATCCTTGAGGGAAGCGAAACGAGACCTAATCAAGGCACCCTTCACTCTTTCATGCAGAAACGACCTCAGTTCATGTCTCTTGTCCTGTAAGTTCATGACTAGTCCAGGGTCGTTCTGAGTGAGCAGCTTCAATTCAATAGACTTGATATCCTGTTCAAGGGCCTTGATAGTCTCTTTAACTTCAGTTTGAGACAGAGCAGTATACTGTTGACAAAAAACTCGTATTTGGGCCTTCCCAACCTCCCACCATTGTCTCAAGGACTCAAAATTCCCCTTTATAACCCTCCATTTTTCCCAAAACAACACAAACCTGTCACAAAACATGACATCATGTAACAATTTAACATTAAAATACCAGTAAGGTGATGACCTTCGTGGACAGGACATGTGAATATCAACAGAAACAACATGATGATCAGAAAATCCCACAGGAGTAATGGCACACCTTCCAACCCTACTACAGTATTGCTCAGATACATACAACCTGTCTAACCTTGCTGCACTGACACGACCTTCATTAATTTTTAGCCATGTGTACTGCCTAACTTTTGCATTCCTTACTCTCCACACATCAGAAAGCTCAAACTCATTTAATAGGCCAGACAGGCAAGTGGCTGACCGCAGGTGAGGTTCTTCAGCGGTGCGATCAACAGTAAAATCCACTGTACAATTCCAGTCACCCCCTAAAACCATACACCCCTCTTGATCACACTGTCTTAAGGTTTCCTTTATCTGATCAAAAACAGCAATACGCTCTGTACCCTCATTAGGAGCATAAACAAAAACCCCATAACATCCACCTTGACCAATAAAGCCCGACCCTTGACAATCTCTGTTGTAGATACCACAGTCACCCCTAAGCCTGAGGAAAACAAGATTGCCACCCCAGTACTGAAATTAGTACCATGACTGAGTACATGCTGCCCCTCCCACCACATACCCCAGTCAACCTCATTTTCCTCATCACTATGTGTCTCCTGTAGGAAAACTACATTAAGCCTTTTCTGTTTTATTACTTCTAAAACCCAAGCCCTCTTATTCCTGTCCCTTCCCCCATTAATATTAAGAGAACCTACCCTTAGTACTTCCATATAGAAAAGAGAAAAGAAAAGCAGAAGAGCCCACAGAGAAACCAACAAGAAAAAAAGACACCCTATGAGGCATGATCATCATCATTATTCTTTTTTTTCTTTTAACCTGAACACGTTTCCCACCACCTTTTGCTGCTGCAACAGCAGTAATAAATTTCCTCAAGCGAAACCGCTTCTTCTCACTCAGCTGGTCTAACCCCACCGTCTTCTGTAACATCACAGCTGACCTCACAAACTTATCAACATCAAAATAATCTGCCAATTTGACAGATTTCCCAAAAGTCTGATCCAGAAACTCATTTA
>NC_068421.1:2263907-2303907 GCF_023373465.1 Oncorhynchus keta
TTTGGGATAGGGTAAACATTTTTAAATATATTTACAAGAACGAGTGCATAGCACTGGGATTGAACACGCGACCCTCTGAGTCGGTGCTTGCGCCCATCCGTCATCCTGGTCTACAACGCCCTAGCAAACCGCAAAGTCTACTTGATGGTAAAAGCGCTCACTGTTGCCCCTAGTGGCCGGTTTTGAAGTAATCTCCCGACATCCTGGCTACCTGGACGGACGTCGAATTTCGCCTTGGATCTGGAGCGACCTGGTTGTCCTGAGAGTTAAGCCAATCACAGGCTGCTGTCACTGACCCACATTCTGAAGTGACTGAGGGTGTGTTTGTGTGTGTTTGTGTGCGTGTGTTCTCCTTTCACGGCTATGCTATTTCACAGTAATTCTGTTTGGTGTGACTGGCAGGTATCAGAGAGAGCACCTGTCCTACACTCCCTGCTGGACAGCAAATTCACTCGCTGTCATTGTCAAAGGGGCGACTCTCTCTCACACACACACACACACACACACACACACACACACACACACACACACACACACACACACACACACACACACACACACACACACACACACACACACACACACACACACACACACACACACACACACACACACACACACACACATCCACAAACACACACACTGACACACACATCCACAAACACACACACTGACACACACACACACACTGACACACACATCCACAAACACACACATCCACAAACACACACACAAACACACACTGACACACGCTCCCTCTCTCCCTCGCTCCCCCTCTCTCCCTCTCCCCCTCTCTCCCTCTCTTCCTCACTCCCTCTCTCTCCCTCGCTCCACCTCTCTCCCTTGCCCCCCCTCTCTCCCTCACTTCCCCCTCTCTCCCTCACTCCCCCTCTCTCCCTCACTCCCCCTGAGACCTGTCACCCCAGCAGGTCAGGACTCACTCCTCTCCTTTACAGGCCACCGGTGTCCTATGTTAGACATCCACCCACACCCGCCCACTCACCGACGCCCACACACACACACACTGAATGCACTGCATGGATGGGAACTTTGATGTGGGGGGGGGGGGGCACAAAACAAATCTGTACTCATCATGATGGGGCGCAGTGTCTGTGTACCCACATCCTTTCCCCCCCCCCCACACTTCACTGAATGGGATGGGGTTTGAGGCTGGGTTTCTCTAGAAGAACGTTGTGACACCTGCTGATGTAAAAAGGCCTTTATAAATACATTTGATTGAATGATTACGTTAGTGGTGAGCGTGTACATGGTGACAAGCAGATGGTAAAGCTGGGTGACTAATATTAACATTGACGAGCAAGAACAAAAGATATTTGGTTCAGGGGGGGAAATATGACACATCCACTAAAATAGAGTAAAACAAGATTCTTAGATATCAATCACAGCAAGACAACTATTTTTTAATGAAATAGATTTACACAACCAAGTGAAGGGGAGAGCCGTTTCAGCTGGTTTGTGAAGGCATTGCTAAAACAGGACATTGTGTCTCCATATGGTTACCGTCCTAACAAGCATTCTGTGGCTTTGTAAACACAATGATATGGTGACATCCATTATAGACAGCCAACATGCAATGATTATAGGGGCCATAAGGAACCCTGGGGACTCCATCACACTAGGCAGTAACACTACAGAGTGTACACTAAATAAGGAAGTACACACTTTAAGGCACTAAGGGCTCTATTTTCGGCGCACGTTAAGGCGGCGCTAGTGTTAAAACACGCGATAGTTTGTAATTTTGTCATGTATAAATTGGCGCACTGGCATTTCCCAGCTCTAACGCCTGGATAGGCAAGTTACCGATCTTATATCAGCACAGCAGGCTTGCGCTCAGATGGAATGGTTAGAAATCTTTTTAAACTTGTGAAAAGGGTTCATTTCAGGCTGGTTGAGATATTTAAGGCCAAACAAATACAGATTTGAAGGGTAACGCAGTTGGTTTGACAGCGGAAAAAACGTGGCCTATCCAAACGCGATGCACACTGCCCATATGCACACTGCCCATATGCACACTGCCCATATGCACACTGCCCATATGCACACTGCCCATATGCACACTGCCCATATGCACACTGCCCATATGCGCATGCAACAAGGCTCATGTGCTTTTGGTGCCTGTATTTAGAAACATAAAAAAATTGTGTTTTTTCCAATTTAGTTTTATTTCGTATAAAACCAAAAGCATAGACTCACTTCCTCTCAAGTAAGGTGTTTTATTTTCCTGCCCAATGCAATCGCGATGAAGTTAAGACCGACGAATAAGGAGTTGTCTCCCGAGACCACTTGGAAATATATCTTAACCACCAAAGCTTTATTAAAATATGAACTTTGAGAGGAGTAAAACAGTGAGCTGACACTCCCTTTTTTCTCATTGTGCATTGTAGGCAGGCCTACATTATTTTAGCCATGGAGATCCCATTGTGGATGTGCATAAACGCCTTACCATGATGTAGGCTACGTGTCCATGTCCATCACGAAGATAGATGAGAACCTCGCTCACCGGTTTCCGTTTCATATGCTCAAAACCCCTCCCTTAGGCCTACTATAACGAACGCTGGTTCTACTGCAATGCGTCTTCTTTTTTGTATTTTGACGATTTTATACCATTACATTTTACATTTACGTATTTTTCTTGTTTATAAAAAAGAAAGATAGCTTGTTTTTCATTAAAATATACTACAACCAATCTTGTTATAAAGAATCACCCTCCTGGTTTTATGGTGACGACGTCCATGACACCGACGCGTTGCAACCTCTGGACATGTGTGACAATGTGATCTGCAAAATGGTTCCCGATTATGGTCATAAAACAACGGGTGTATTTGGGAGCAGTATAACGGTGAGTGGACTTTCTTCCTTCATCTTTGTATTGGATCTTTTTACAGTTATTGTGAAACGTTTGGATGTGCTAAAACCCTCCATTGTGAAACGTTTGGATGTGCTGAAACCCTCCATTGTGAAACGTTTGGATGTGCTGAAACCCTCCATTGTGAAACGTTTGGATGTGCTGAAACCCTCCATTGTGAAACGTTTGGATGTGCTAAAACCCTCCATTGTGAAACGTTTGGATGTGCTAAAACCCTCCATTGTGAAACGTTTGGATGTGCTGAAACCCTCCATTGTGAAACGTTTGGATGTGCTGAAACCCTCCATTGTGAAACGTTTGGATGTGCTGAAACCCTCCATTGTGAAACGTTTGGATGTGCTGAAACCCTCCATTGTGAAACGTTTGGATGTGCTGAAACCCTCCTTTGTGAAACGTTTGGATGTGCTGAAACCCTCCTTTGTGAAACGTTTGGATGTGCTAAAACACTCCATTGTCAAACGTTTGGATGTGCTAAAACCCTCCATTGTGAAACGTTTGGATGTGCTGAAACCCTCCTTTGTGAAACGTTTGGATGTGCTGAAACCCTCCATTGTGAAACGTTTGGATGTGCTAAAACCCTCCATTGTGAAACGTTTGGATGTGCTAAAACCCTCCATTGTGAAACGTTTGGATGTGCTAAAACCCTCCTTTGTGAAACGTTTGGATGTGCTGAAACCCTCCTTTGTGAAACGTTTGGATGTGCTAAAACCCTCCATTGTGAAACGTTTGGATGTGCTAAAACCCTCCTTTGTGAAACGTTTGGATGTGCTAAAACCCTCCATTGTGAAACGTTTGGATGTGCTAAAACCCTCCTTTGTGAAACGTTTGGATGTGCTAAAACCCTCCATTGTGAAACGTTTGGATGTGCTAAAACCCTCCATTGTGAAACGTTTGGATGTGCTAAAACCCTCCATCGTGAAACGTTTGGATGTGCTAAAACCCTCCACTGTGAAACGTTTGGATGTGCTAAAACCCTCCATCGTGAAACGTTTGGATGTGCTAAAACCCTCCATTGTGAAACGTTTGGATGTGCTAAAACCCTCCATTGTGAAACGTTTGGATGTGCTAAAACCCTCCATTGTGAAACGTTTGGATGTGCTAAAACCCTCCATCGTGAAACGTTTGGATGTGCTAAAACCCTCCTTCGTGAAACGTTTGGATGTGCTAAAACCCTCCATTGTGAAACGTTTGGATGTGCTAAAACCCTCCATTGTGAAACGTTTGGATGTGCTAAAATCCTCCATTGTGAAACGTTTGGATGTGCTGAAACCCTCCATTGTGAAACGTTTGGATGTGCTAAAACCCTCCATCGTGAAACGTTTGGATGTGCTAAAACCCTCCATTGTGAAACGTTTGGATGTGCTAAAACCCTCCATTGTGAAACGTTTGGATGTGCTTAAACCCTCCATTGTGAAACGTTTGGATGTGCTAAAACCCTCCATTGTGAAACGTTTGGATGTGCTAAAACCCTCCTTTGTGAAACGTTTGGATGTGCTAAAACCCTCCATTGTGAAACGTTTGGATGTGCTAAAACCCTCCATTGTGAAACGTTTTGATGTGCTAAAACCCTCCATTGTGAAACGTTTGGATGTGCTAAAACCCTCCATTGTGAAACGTTTGGATGTGCTAAAACCCTCCATTGTGAAACGTTTGGATGTGCTAAAACCCTCCATTGTGAAACGTTTGGATGTGCTAAAACCCTCCATCGTGAAACGTTTGGATGTGCTGAAACCCTCCTTTGTGAAACGTTTGGATGTGCTAAAACCCTCCATTGTGAAACGTTTGGATGTGCTGAAACCCTCCATTGTGAAACGTTTGGATGTGCTGAAACCCTCCATTGTGAAACGTTTGGATGTGCTGAAACCCTCCATTGTGAAACGTTTGGATGTGCTGAAACCCTCCATTGTGAAACGTTTGGATGTGCTAAAACCCTCCATTGTGAAACGTTTGGATGTGCTAAAACCCTCCATTGTGAAACGTTTGGATGTGCTGAAACCCTCCATTGTGAAACGTTTGGATGTGCTTAAACCCTCCATTGTGAAACGTTTGGATGTGCTAAAACCCTCCATCGTGAAACGTTTGGATGTGCTAAAACCCTCCATTGTGAAACGTTTGGATGTGCTAAAACCCTCCATTGTGAAACGTTTGGATGTGCTAAAACCCTCCATTGTGAAACGTTTGGATGTGCTAAAACCCTCCATTGTGAAACGTTTGGATGTGCTTAAACCCTCCTTTGTGAAACGTTTGGATGTGCTAAAACCCTCCATTGTGAAACGTTTGGATGTGCTAAAACCCTCCTTTGTGAAACGTTTGGATGTGCTAAAACCCTCCATTGTGAAACGTTTGGATGTGCTAAAACCCTCCATTGTGAAACGTTTGGATGTGCTAAAACCCTCCATTGTGAAACGTTTGGATGTGCTAAAACCCTCCATTGTGAAACGTTTGGATGTGCTAAAACCCTCCATCGTGAAACGTTTGGATGTGCTAAAACCCTCCATTGTGAAACGTTTGGATGTGCTAAAACCCTCCATTGTGAAACGTTTGGATGTGCTAAAACCCTCCATTGTGAAACGTTTGGATGTGCTAAAACCCTCCATTGTGAAACGTTTGGATGTGCTAAAACCCTCCATCGTGAAACGTTTGGATGTGCTAAAACCCTCCATTGTGAAACGTTTGGATGTGCTAAAACCCTCCATTGTGAAACGTTTGGATGTGCTGAAACCCTCCATTGTGAAACGTTTGGATGTGCTAAAACCCTCCATTGTGAAACGTTTGGATGTGCTAAAACCCTCCATCGTGAAACGTTTGGATGTGCTAAAACCCTCCATTGTGAAACGTTTGGATGTGCTAAAACCCTCCATTGTGAAACGTTTGGATGTGCTAAAACCCTCCATTGTGAAACGTTTGGATGTGCTAAAACCCTCCATTGTGAAACGTTTGGATGTGCTAAAACCCTCCATTGTGAAACGTTTGGATGTGCTAAAACCCTCCATCGTGAAACGTTTGGATGTGCTGAAACCCTCCATTGTGAAACGTTTGGATGTGCTAAAACCCTCCATTGTGAAACGTTTGGATGTGCTAAAACCCTCCTTTGTGAAACGTTTGGATGTGCTAAAACCCTCCATTGTGAAACGTTTGGATGTGCTAAAACCCTCCATTGTGAAACGTTTGGATGTGCTAAAACCCTCCATTGTGAAACGTTTGGATGTGCTAAAACCCTCCATTGTGAAACGTTTGGATGTGCTAAAACCCTCCATCGTGAAACGTTTGGATGTGCTTAAACCCTCCATTGTGAAACGTTTGGATGTGCTAAAACCCTCCTTCGTGAAACGTTTGGATGTGCTAAAACCCTCCATTGTGAAACGTTTGGATGTGCTAAAACCCTCCATCGTGAAACGTTTGGATGTGCTAAAACCCTCCATCGTGAAACGTTTGGATGTGCTAAAACCCTCCATTGTGAAACGTTTGGATGTGCTAAAACCCTCCATCGTGAAACGTTTGGATGTGCTAAAACCCTCCATCGTGAAACGTTTGGATGTGCTAAAACCCTCCATCGTGAAACGTTTGGATGTGCTAAAACCCTCCATTGTGAAACGTTTGGATGTGCTAAAACCCTCAATCGTGAAACGTTTGGATGTGCTAAAACCCTCCATTGTGAAACGTTTGGATGTGCTAAAACCCTCCATCGTGAAACGTTTGGATGTGCTAAAACCCTCCATTGTGAAACGTTTGGATGTGCTAAAACCCTCCATTGTGAAACGTTTGGATGTGCTAAAACCCTCCATTGTGAAACGTTTGGATGTGCTGAAACCCTCCATTGTGAAACGTTTGGATGTGCTAAAACCCTCCATTGTGAAACGTTTGGATGTGCTAAAACCCTCCTTTGTGAAACGTTTGGATGTGCTTAAACCCTCCATTGTGAAACGTTTGGATGTGCTAAAACCCTCCTTTGTGAAACGTTTGGATGTGCTTAAACCCTCCATTGTGAAACGTTTGGATGTGCTAAAACCCTCCATTGTGTGTATTGTTTTAATAGGATTCACCCACAGGGAGTAATACTGGTGCATGTGACCACATTTAGACATCACCTATTTAAAACAACAAGTTGTTTTGTTTAGAATGTGATTAGAAATATTCACACTCTTTAGGCCTTATCAATAATGAATGTAATGTTTCTTATTGACAATGATTGGCATGTCTGTGTTCAGCCATAATGCAATTTACAATAGGCCTCGCCTCTATATCAGTTTGACTGCTAATGAAGCCTTCAATTACATAGAACAATGTGGAC
Organism: Oncorhynchus keta; assembly: GCF_023373465.1. NCBI lineage: Eukaryota > Metazoa > Chordata > Actinopteri > Salmoniformes > Salmonidae > Oncorhynchus > Oncorhynchus keta. Next base: position 2,271,086 of record NC_068421.1, read on the forward strand.
TGCAAATGGGTTCATGTTAAAATATTTAGCAAAGATAGGTCTACATTTTGTTATTTCGTTTAACAAACTATAACGGACTAACATTTAAATTGGGGTTGATTTCAAGACAATACATAAAATAGTAAATACACAACTTGAAGCAACCACATATTTAGTCATGGAGAACATTCTGATTGGCCAGTGAGGTGCCAAGCCTCGACACACCCACAAGTTGCTTTATTAATCAAAACATAGCCCTTTAACCCCAACGCCAGCATTCTATTAGTAAAAATAGCAACACATATTTCTGACACACCCCTGAACCTAGAGTATAGTGCTACCGCCTGCGCCATGATTTACCATTGTGTTAGGTTTGTTCAAATATAATCTCCTGTCTCCTTTAACACTGTGAAAACACGATGAACCTGAGAGTGGAAAGAGAGGAAGGAGGAGACAGACAGAGACACAAAGAGAGATGTCACATGATAGGAAGCATGTTATTTTCCTCTTTGGGTAATTGTGAAGAAATTACAGTCTCACGTCAGCATTTAGAGACCAGATTACAGCCTGTACAGGCACATAAACACACCTATCTTCCTCTACTCATCATTTCCCGCTACTGTTATTTTTCACTGTCTTTTAACTGTTGTTTTTATTTCTTTACTTAGAGAGCCTGTAAATTAGAGCCTGTAAATTAGAGCCTGTAAATTAGAGTCTGTAAATTAGAGGCTGTAAATTAGAGGCTGTAAATTAGAGGCTGTAAATTAGAGGCTGTAAATTAGAGCCTGTAAATTAGAGCCTGTAAATTAGAGCCTGTAAATTAGAGGCTGTAAATTAGAGGCTGTAAATTAGAGCCTGTAAATTAGAGCCTGTAAATTAGAGGCTGTAAATTAGAGGCTGTAAATTAGAGGCTGTAAATTAGAGCCTGTAAGTTAGAGCCTGTAAGTTAGCATTTCACTGTAAGGTCTACCTACACCTGTTGTATTCAGCGCATGTGACAACAAAACTTTGATTTGATTTCCAAACAGTGGAAGAAGATGAAATACTTAATGAGACTATATTTTCCTCTCTCTCAGCCTGCTGTTGGGAATGGCGAGGTGTCAAAGCGTCCATTCAAGTCTGGTAGTGTCAAAACCGCAATAACACACGTAATGAGTACGTCCACCTGTGTTGAGTAATCTCCCTTAGCCAAGCGTATCTCTGTAAATGTGTTTTTAGCACTGTTGATCCTCCCAGATGGGTTTATCTGCGTAAAAATAGCCCTGAGGTTAAGTGACATACTAACGGAAGGTGGAGAGTGTGTTTGTTTTTCCCTCTCTGAAATCTACAAATGAGACAAAGCAGCAGGATCAGATAAATGTCAAAGGTAAATGTCAAGGTCACAAATGGAATCATGTAGTAACCAAAAAAAGTGTTAAACAAATAAAAAAAAAAATATATATATATATATATATATTATATTTGACATTCTACAAAGTAGACACCCTTTTCCTTGATGACAACGTGGCACACTCAGCTTTACTACACATTACATTACATTTACATTTAAGTCATTTAGCAGACGCTCTTATCCAGAGCGACTTACAAATTGGTGCATTCACCTTATGACATCCAGTGGAACAGTCACTTTACAATAGTGCATCTAAATCTTAAAAGGGGGGGGGGTGAGAAGGATTACTTATCCTATCCTAGGTATTCCTTAAAGAGGTGGGGTTTCAGGTGTCTCCGGAAGGTGGTGATTGACTCCGCTGTCCTGGCGTCGTGAGGGAGTTTGTTCCACCATTGGGGGGCCAGAGCAGCGAACAGTTCTGACTGGGCTGAGCGGGAACTGTACTTCCTCAGTGGTAGGGAGGCGAGCAGGCCAGAGGTGGATGAACGCAGTGCCCTTGTTTGGGTGTAGGGCCTGATCAGAGCCTGGAGGTACTGAGGTGCCGTTCCCCTCACAGCTCCGTAGGCAAGCACCATGGTCTTGTAGCGGATGCGAGCTTCAACTGGAAGCCAGTGGAGACAATTGACAAAAAACAGCATCACGTGCCTTTCTGAGACTGGCCTCTACGCCTGAGTGGCCAGAGTGTATTTTGTGTGGACAGTCAGCTCGTAACATGTCAGGGATGAATTGTATTTTTTAATTTGACATTAATTTAACATTAATTTAGGCAAGTCAGTTAAGAACAAAATCTTATTCACAATGACAGCCTACACCGGCCAAACCCAAACCCGGACAACGCCGGGCCAATTGTGTGCTGCCCTATGGAACTCTCAATCACAGCTGGTTGTGATACAGCCTGGAATCGAACCAGGGTCTGTAGTGACACATTTAGCACTGAGATGCAGTGCCTAAGACCACTGCGCCACTCGGGAGCCCTGTTGAAGGCCCTCTTCCCTTTAAATATCAGGCAATTTTCTGGGAGCTCCTCTTCACAGAAGGTTTGGTTCCAGGCCAGCCGTTGTTGACTTCTGCGTACAGAGCCTGAAACCGTGGGTTCCTGGGAACAGTGCACTTTGACTGACTCCATTGTCTTTGTTGAGATGTTGACATCACTGTTGTGATCCACCTGTTCCAGGTCAGTTGTGACCTTGCACGTGGAGTTGGTATCTTTGTAGCCCTAGCAACATTCTCTGCAGTCGCTTGGGTGCTGTGAGAAGTGATTTCTTGAAGATCGTCTCAAGTGGTTTGTGGTCGCTGTGCATTGTGATGAACTCTCTGCTATGCAGATACTGGTCAAACTTGTCACATGAAAAAAACAATGGACGAGAATATTCTTTCTCAATCTGTGCATATCTTTGTTCTGTCTGAGTCAACGTTCTGTCACATGCAACAGGTTGTCCTTTTTGTAGAAAGGGAAGAGAAAGGGTGATACCTGAATGTCTTCAACTGAAAAAAAGGCTGTGCTCAAACCAGTGTGACTTCATCATTCAGATATTAGTATTTGAGTACTGGGTGTTGTGTGACTGACTGTTTCCTTCCGGAGACACCTGAAACCCCACCTCTTTAAGGAATACCTAGGATAGGATAAAGTAATCCTTCTCACCCCCCCCCCCCTCCCCTTAAAAGATTTAGATGCACTATTGTAAAGTGGCTGTTCCACTGGATGTCATACGGTGAATGCACCAATTTGTAAGTCGCTCTGGATAAGAGCGTCTGCTAAATGACTTAAATGTAAATGTAAATGTTTTTTGGCCAAGGATTACGGAGGACGTAAAGATCTTTATCAGCAAATGTGCCACCTGCAACTCTATCCAGAAGAGACAACAAAAGGAGACATGCATGCCCCACCAAATCTATCCCCTCCCATGGTCCAACATCAGGATAGACTTACTTACAGTTGATAAACACACTGAATGGAGCTGTATTGTTTGCATGCTACAGAGAACATGCTGATTACCTTGCTCTTGTATTGAATAAACACCATAAAAGGTTTTATTCTGGAGGGACCTGTCAGAAGAATGACCTAAGGGAGAATATGTTCAGTTAGTAAAGAGCGGGAGAATATCATTTGAAACAAAATCGGTACCTGAGAGATTGTTGAAATTAATCTGAAGTTTTCCGTTTCATCAGACTTTTCCCCATGTTTTTTCAGGTGGAGAGGAAATCAGGGTGCTGTTGATCTCTGTCGGTGATGAGCTGCTGGTTTCCCTGGTGGTGAGGCACACTCAGTGGTTAGAATGTCTCTGATAGAGTCTCTGGTCTCAATCACTGCCATTCTACTCAGAGAGACAGGGCGGAGATGACAGAGCATATCTCTCTCTCTCTCTCTCTCTCTCTCTCTGTCATGTACGTGTGGAGAGATGGACCAAGGCACAGCAGATGTTGAGTTCCACATATTTATTACAAAGGGAAACGTAGCTAAAACAAAACAATAAATCAATAAACTAACAACGAAACGTGGTGCGCAAAAAACTAAATAATATCCCACGAACACAGGTGGGAAAAATGCTACATAAATATGATCCCCAATTAGAGACAACAATTACCAGCTGCCTCTATTTGGGAATCTTGCAAAATACCAACGTAGAAAAAAAATAGTACCCCACAAAGAAATAATAATCTAGAATACCCCCAAGTCACGCCCTGACCTACTACACCATAGAGAAACAAAGACAGGCTCTCTATGGTCAGGGCGTGACACAGAGAGAACAACTAAGAGAGAGAGACATGGATGGGGGGTGGGGTGTTCTGTGACACTAAATCTCTCTCTCTCTCTCTCTCTCTCTCTCTCTCTCTCTCTCTCTCTCTCTCTCTCTCTCTCTCTCTCTCTCTCTCTCTCTCTCTCTCTCTCTCTCTCTCTCTCTCTCTCTTCTACTTCCATCTAGGCGTTGCTGCTATCTACAGTTGAGGTCGGAAGTTTACATACACTTAGGTGGCCGTCATTAAAATGTGTTTTTCAAGAACTCCACAAATTTCTTGTTAACAAGCTATAGTTTTGGCAAATCGGTTAGGACATCTACTTTATGCATTACAGAAGTAATTTTTCCAACAATTGTTTACAGACAGATTATTTCACTTATAATTCACTGTATCACAATTCCAGTGGGTCAGAAGTTTACATGCACTAAGTTGACTGTGCCTTTAAACAGCTTGGAGAATTATGTCATGTCAACATTATGTCATGGCTTTAGAAGATTCTGATAGGCTAATTGATATAATTTGAGTCAATTGGAGGTGTACCTGTGGTTGTATTTCAAGGCCTACCTTCAAACTCAGTGCCTCTTTGCTTGTGAAAATAATAAGAAATCAGCCAAGACCTCAGAAAATAAATTGTAGACCTCCACAAGTCTGGTTCATCCTTGGGAGCAATTTCCAAACACCTGAAGGTGCCACTTTCAGACAATAGTACACAAGTATAAACATCATGGGACCACGCAGCCGTCATACCACTCAGGAAGGAGACATGTTCTGTCTACTAGAGATGAACGTACTTTGGTGCGAAAAGTGCAAATCAATACCAGAACAACAGCAGGACCTTGTGAAGATGCTGGAGGAAACAGGTACAAAAGTATCAATATCCACAGTAAAACGAGTCCTATTTCAACATAACTTGAAAGGCCGCTCAGCAAGGAAGAAGCCACTGCTCCAAAACCACCATAAAAAAGCCAGACTATGGTTTGCAACTGCACATGGGGATGAAGATCGTACTTTTGGGAGAAATGTTGTCAAGGTATTGGAGTCAAAGTCAAGGTATTGGAGTGGCCATCACAAAGCCCTGACCTCAATCCCATAGAAAATGCATTGGCAGAACTGAAAAAGTGTGTGCGAGCAAGGAGGCCTACAAACCTGACTCAGTTACACCAGCTGTGTCATGAGGAATGGGCCAAAATTCCCCCAACATGTTGTGGCAAGCTTCTGGAAGGCTACCCAAAATGTTTGACCCAAGTTAAACAATTTAAAGGCAATGCTACCAAATACTAATTGAGTGTATGTAAACTTCTGACCCACTAGGAATGTGATGAAAGACATAAAAGCTGAAATAAATAATTCTCTCTACTATTATTCTGACATGTCACATTCTTAAAATAAAGTGGTGATCCTAACTGACCTAAAACAGGGAATTTTTACTAGGATTAAATGTCAGGAATTGTGAAAAACTGAGTTTAAACGTATTTTGCTAAATTGTATGTGAACTTTCGACTTCAACTGTACATCTGTCACCCTCTCACTCACACGTTCAGATGAGCTCTCTGGCAGGCAATGTTCCCTCTAAGCTGCGTGCGGGCACACAGCTCCCCTGGGACTGCCATGCAGAAGAAATATCAGCCTGCACGGAGAAACGCGAGATTGAACTTCACTCAACTTTCTGTTTCTGTTTACTGTGGGAATTGTGTTAGAAAAAAAAATGCAATATTAACTACTTTCAATGCAACATACCGAAAACAAAACGAACTATGCAAGACATAGTTTACAAAATGAACTATGCAAGACATAGTTTACAAAATGAACTATGCAAGAGATTTTGTTGTAGGCAGAATGTATCGGAGTAGAATTCTATTCCATTGACAGACATGACTCAGCCCCCATGTAGCCCATACTCTGTAAGCTACACAGACCGGTGCAGCATAAACAATCAGAGCTGCAGGAGACAATTGCCATATATGGATCTGTGTCATTCTCTTTGAACTGGACTCTTTGAACATGAGCTGTCTTGAGTAGATGCAGCTTGTTTTGAGATCAAAGTGAGAGCTGCATGTAGCCGAGTGTGTACATGTTGTTCATATCCTTTACTAGTTAGTGAGTTATTAGCCCAGTTATAGATCATTTGGAATAAGCAATGGGGGAGTAGTTGCTTCCTACAAGAGGACAAAACATGTACATTTCGAGAAACATTTGAAAATGGAGTCAGGTAAAGAGCTTTGTTTTGTCTTAAAGGGGCAGTGTTGTATTTCGAGACAGGCTTGAATAAGCCAAGTAGCCAATAGGCAGAGGGGTAGTATAATTTGACTGATTATCTGTAATAATGGTATGGGAAAAATAATGTGTGTTTTCTTGCATCAAAACAATGCAGCAACAGGTTCAGTCACCTCCTTGTCTGAAGGACAAGTGGATAAACAGGTTCAGTCACCTCCTTGTCTGAAGGACAAGTGGATAAACAGGTTCAGTCACCTCCTTGTCTGAAGGACAAGTGGATAAACAGGTTCAGTCACCTCCTTGTCTGAAGGACAAGTGGATAAACAGGTTCAGTCACCCCCTTGTCTGAAGGACAAGTGGATAAACAGGTTCAGTCACCTCTTTGTCTGAAGGACAAGTGGATAAACAGGTTCAGTCACCTCCTTGTCTGAAGGACAAGTGGATAAACAGGTTCAGTCACCTCCTTGTCTGAAGGACAAGTGGATAAACAGGTTCAGTCACCTCCTTGTCTGAAGGACAAGTGGATAAACAGGTTCAGTCACCTCCTTGTCTGAAGGACAAGTGGATAAACAGGTTCAGTCACCTCCTTGTCTGAAGGACAAGTGGATAAACAGGTTCAGTCACCTCCTTGTCTGAAGGACAAGTGGATAAACAGGTTCAGTCACCTCCTTGTCTGAAGGACAAGTGGATAAACAGGTTCAGTCTCCTCCTTGTCTGAAGGACAAGTGGATAAACAGGTTCAGTCACCTCCTTGTCTGAAGGACAAGTGGATAAACAGGTTCAGTCTCCTCCTTGTCTGAAGGACAAGTGGATAAACATGTTCAGTCACCTCCTTGTCTGAAGGACAAGCGGATAAACAGGTTCTCCTGTTTACCCTGGTAGTGTGGTGGATGGGATTACCAGCTCTCTGTAACCTAGTGGGCAACCAATGGGTCTGTTTCCTCTATACCACCCACCTGGTAGTTTGGTAGATGGGATTGCCAGCTCTCTGTAACCTAGAGGGCAACCAGTGGGTCCGTCTCCTCTATACCACCCACCTGGTAGTTTGGTAGATGGGATTACCAGCTCTCTGTAACCTAGAGGGCAACCAGTGGGTCCGTCTCCTCTATAACATGTGTCTAGAAGGATTTCAATGTCTGTATTTGTGATTTATTTCATGAAGTCCATGTTCCTGCTCTTTTTGCCAAAGGCAGATGACCACAGGGCTTGGATTTTCCAGGATGAGACAATGAAGGCTTTGTGATCCATAAAGTGTCCAATGTTGTTAGTCTTGTGTTTTGGCCTCAGACCAGTAAGTGTGAGCAGAGAATGCTGAGAATATGGTACATGCCATTGGCTTGGACTAGCGTAAGCGGGTGGGTTGGGCCTGTTTGCCTGCTCACGGCCTGGGTGTACAGTACATTCTGAAAGTGTTCAGACCCCTTGACTTTTTCCACATTTTGTTACGTTACAGCCTTATTCTAAAATGGATTAAATAAATAAAAAATGAAATGTACATAAGTATTCAGACCCTTCGCTATGAGACTTCAAAATTGAGATCAGGTGCATCCTGTTTCCATTGATCATCCTTGGGATGTTTCTACAACATCTGTGGTAAAATGAATTTATTGAACATGATGTGGAAAGGCACACACCTGTCTATATAAGGTCCCACAGTTGACAATGCATGTCAGAGCAAAAACCAAGCCATGAGGTCGAAGGAATTGTCCTTAGAGCTCAGAGGCAGGATTGTTTCAAGGCACAGATCTGGGGAAGAGTACCAAAACATTTCTACAGCATTGAAGGTCCTCAAGAATACAGTGGCCTCCATCATTCTTAAATGGAAGAAGTTTGGAACCACCAAGACTCTTCCTAGAGCTGGCAGCTCGGCCAATCTGAGTAATCGGGGGAGAAGGGCCTTGGTCAGGAAGGTGACCACGATCCAGGTGGTCACTCTGACAGAGCTTCAGAGTTCCTCTGTGGAGATCGGAGAACCTTCCAGAAGGACAACCATCTCTGCAGCACTCCACCAATCAGGCCTTTATGGTAGAGTGGCCAGACAGACACTTCTCAGTAAAAGGCCCATGACAGCCCGCTTGGAATTAACCAAAAAGGCATCAAAATTACAAGATTCTCTGGTCTGATGAATCCAAGATTGAACTATTTGGCCTGAATGCCAAGCGTTACGCTTGGAGGAAAACCAATCGTAACAGCATCATGCCGTGGGGATGTCAGGATAGTCAGGATAGAGATAGAGAAGAATGGAGCAAAGTACAGAGAGATCCTTGATGAAAACCTGGGGCAAAGGTTCACTTTCCAACAGGAACAGTCCTAAGCACACAGCCAAGAGAATGCAGGAGTGGATTCGGGGCAAGTCCCTGACTGTCCTTGAGTTGCCCAACCAGAGCCCAGTCTTGAACATCTCTGGAGGGAACTGAAAATAGCTGTGAACCGATGCTCCCCGTCCAACCTTAACAGGATCTTCAGAGAAGATGGAGACTTGTGCGTTGGGGAAAGTAGAAGAAGCTTTTTCAATCACTCCCTTGAGTGCTGTGGCCACCCTTTCCTGCTCTGCTCTCAGGTCGTTTGTGCCTGTGTGTTTTTATATGTGACTGGGTGACCCTAGCTGGTCCTCAGACAGAAGGTCTAGGGAGCACTTGGTGTTTGGACACCAGAGTTTAGACAGTGTGTTGGGGAAAAAGTGTATTTTCTTGTGTATATTTCCCGTTTGAGTCAATAAGGAGTACAGTTTGAGGCTGGTGTGTGTCCTGAGTGTGTATCTCTCTCACCTCTCTCTCCCTATATCTCTCTCTGTCTGTCTCCTTATATCTCACTTTCTCATTCTCTCTCTCCCTCCCTTTATCCCTCTCTCCTATCTCCTCTCTCTCTCCTTTTTCTCTCTGCCTATATATATATCTCTCTCTCCTCCCTCTCACTCACTCTCTCTCTGGCTCTCTCTCTTTGTCTCTATTTTCTTCCTCTCTCTCCACCCCTCCGCCTCTCTAAACATTTAAGAGTCTTTACATTTGTGTGATAAACATCAATCCCTCCTCTGGGTCAATTATCTGTGTGATTGTGTAATTAGGAGCTTAGGCTCAAATCAATATACAACCTCAAATATTCTGGCCTTGATTACACCAGGTGCCACATAAACCACACAACCCCATGGGTGTTTGGGAGGGGGGTCTAAGGGGGTCTAGGGGGTGTAGGGGGGTGTACAGTTACAATAAAGCTGGAATGAGAATGACACAGCATCCAGACAAGCAGATGTATCAAGGGTTGTGGTTTGGGGTTTGGGGTTGTGGTTTGGGTTGTGGTTAGGGTTGGGTTTGGAGTTAAGGTTGTGGTGAGGGTTGGGGTTGTGGTTGGGGTTTGGGTTTGGGGTTGTGGTTAGGGTTGTGGTTAGGGTTGGGGTCGTGGTTAGGGTTGGGGTTAGGGTTGTGGTTGTGGTTATGGTTGGGGTTGGGGTTGGTGTTGGGGTTGAGGCTAAGGTTGAACCGGGATGTGAACAAGAAAGTAGGGTTAGGGTTCTGGTTAAGGGGATATGAGGGTCTATGGTAATGTGTGTTATCTGCTCTTGAAGTTACAGTATGAGATACATAATACATTACACCAGGAACACTTCTTTGTGGTCCTTCAATGGGACTTTTATTCCCTGCACTACAGACAGAGTGAGTGTGTTTCTATCACCCCTCAGTAACAGCTGTCATTTCCTTTAAACAGATAAATAGGAGACGGCTCTAAAAGGATAGTTTCCCCATGACCTCACTAACGGGGTCATCGTCAGTCAGAGGGGTGACAGATTGACTTCCTGGAGTATGAAAGGATAGTTTCCCCATGACCTCACTAACGGGGTCATCGTCAGTCAGAGGGGTGACATATTGACTTCCTGGAGTATGAAAGGATAGTTTCCCCATGACCTCACTAACGGGGCCATCGTCAGTCAGAGGGGTGACAGATTGACTTCCTGGAGTATGAAAGGATAGTTTCCCCATGACCTCACTAACGGGGCCATCGTCAGTCAGAGGGGTGACAGATTGACTTCCTGGAGTATGAAAGGATAGTTTCCCCATGACCTCACTAACGGGGCCATCGTCAGTCAGAGGGGTGACAGATTGACTTCCTGGAGTATGAAAGGATAGTTTCCCCATGACCTCACTAACGGGGCCATCGTCAGTCAGAGGGGTGACAGATTGACTTCCTGGAGTATGAAAGGATAGTTTCCCCATGACCTCACTAACGGGGTCATCGTCAGTCAGAGGGGTGACAGATTGACTTCCTGGAGTATGAAAGGATTGTTTCCCCATGACCTCACTAACGGGGCCATCGTCAGTCAGAGGGGTGACAGATTGACTTCCTGGAGTATGAAAGGATAGTTTCCCCATGACCTCACTAACGGGGCCATCGTCAGTCAGAGGGGTGACAGATTGACTTCCTGGAGTATGAAAGGATAGTTTCCCCATGACCTCACTAACGGGGCCATCGTCAGTCAGAGGGGTGACAGATTGACTTCCTGGAGTATGAAAGGATAGTTTCCCCATGACCTCACTAACGGGGCCATCGTCAGTCAGAGGGGTGACAGATTGACTTCCTGGAGTATGAAAGGATAGTTTCCCCATGACCTCACTAACGGGGCCATCGTCAGTCAGAGGGGTGACAGATTGACTTCCTGGAGTATGAAAGGATAGTTTCCCCATGACCTCACTAACGGGGCCATCGTCAGTCAGAGGGGTGACGGATTGACTTCCTGGAGTATGAAAGCATTGAGCCACCAGAGGGATTTCTCTGGCTCTGCTGACCCGGAAGTGATGCAATCACAGCAAACCCATCTCCAGTGATATTTAACTCCTTTAATACATGGCTGGCCGGGCAAATCTGCAAATCGCTACTTGTGCGACTGTCTTGTTTTAAAGGTTGTGTGTGTGTGTGTGTGTGTTTGTGTTTGTGTGTGTCCATGCTTTGAATTGATTTGTGAGAAGGGCAGTGATTAATGCTCCATCTGCTGTCTGTCTACAACCTGGGACATCAACATGTTGTCAGCCTGTTTAGCTCCACAATAGGAAAGTGTGAAAGGAAGAAGTATAGTAACAGGTAGTTCTGCAGACCTGTATCAGAAACAGACAGATGCAGAGATTCATAAACACACATGGCCACATGAGACAGATACACATATTTGGGGTTTTGGCTTTGATTCTAACAGATCTGCTGATTTGTACAACCCTGATGCAATACCATTTTATTAGCTTCAGATGTGGCATTTTAACATCCCAACGGTACGGCTTCCCCTGATAGGAGGTGTGTATAGTAAATTATCTGACAGAGATGATGGTACGGCCTCCCCTGATAGGAGGTGTCTATAGTAAATTATCTGTCAGAGATGATGGTATGGCCTCCCCTGATAGGAGGTGTCTATAGTAAATTATCTGACAGAGATGATGGTACGGCCTCCCCTGATAGGAGGTGTCTATAGTAAATTATCTGACAGAGATGATGGTACGGCCTCCCCTGATAGGAGGTGTCTATAGTAAATTATCTGTCAGAGATGATGGTATGGCCTCCCCTGATAGGAGGTGTCTATAGTAAATTATCTGACAGAGATGATGGTATGGCCTCCCCTGATAGGAGGTGTCTATAGTAAATTATCTGACAGAGATGATGGTACGGCCTCCCCTGATAGGAGGTGTCTATAGTAAATTATCTGACAGAGATGATGGTACGGCCTCCCCTGATAGGAGGTGTCTATAGTAAATTATCTGACAGAGATGATGGTATGGCCTCCCCTGATAGGAGGTGTCTATAGTAAATTATCTGACAGAGATGATGGTATGGCCTCCCCTGATAGGAGGTGTGTATAGTAAATTATCTGACAGAGATGATGGTATGGCCTCCCCTGATAGGAGGTGTCTATAGTAAATTATCTGACAGAGATGATGGTATGGCCTCCCTGATAGGAGGTGTCTATAGTAAATTATCTGTCAGAGATGATGGTATGGCCTCCCCTGATAGGAGGTGTCTATAGTAAATTATCTGACAGAGATGATGGTATGGCCTCCCCTGATAGGAGGTGTCTATAGTAAATTATCTGACAGAGATGATGGTATGGCCTCCCCTGATAGGAGGTGTCTATAGTAAATTATCTGACAGAGATGATGGTACGGCCTCCCCTGATAGGAGGTGTGTATAGTAAATTATCTGACAGAGATGATGGTATGGCCTCCCCTGATAGGAGGTGTCTATAGTAAATTATCTGACAGAGATGATGGTATGGCCTCCCCTGATAGGAGGTGTGTATAGTAAATTATCTGACAGAGATGATGGTATGGCCTCCCCTGATAGGAGGTGTGTATAGTAAATTTTCTGACAGAGATGATGGTACGGCCTCCCCTGATAGGAGGTGTGTATAGTAAATTATCTGACAGAGATGATGGTACGGCCTGCCCTGATAGGAGGTGTGTATAGTAAATTATCTGACAGAGATGATGGTACGGCCTCCCCTGATAGGAGGTGTCTATAGTAAATTATCTGACAGAGATGATGGTACGGCCTCCCCTGATAGGAGGTGTCTATAGTAAATTATCTGACAGAGATGATGGTACGGCCTCCCCTGATAGGAGGTGTGTATAGTAAATTATCTGACAGAGATGATGGTACGGCCTCCCCTGATAGGAGGTGTCTATAGTAAATTATCTGACAGAGATGATGGTACGGCCTCCCCTGATAGGAGGTGTGTATAGTAAATTATCTGACAGAGATGATGGTACGGCCTGCCCTGATAGGAGGTGTGTATAGTAAATTATCTGACAGAGATGATGGTACGGCCTCCCCTGATAGGAGGTGTCTATAGTAAATTATCTGACAGAGATGATGGTACGGCCTCCCCTGATAGGAGGTGTCTATAGTAAATTATCTGACAGAGATGATGGTACGGCCTCCCCTGATAGGAGGTGTGTATAGTAAATTATCTGACAGAGATGATGGTACGGCCTCCCCTGATAGGAGGTGTGTATAGTAAATTATCTGACAGAGATGATGGTATGGCCTCCCCTGATAGGAGGTGTGTATAGTAAATTATCTGACAGAGATGATGGTATGGCCTCCCCTGATAGGAGGTGTGTATAGTAAATTATCTGACAGAGATGATGGTATGGCCTCCCCTGATAGGAGGTGTCTATAGTAAATTATCTGTCAGAGATGATGGTACGGCCTCCCCTGATAGGAGGTGTGTATAGTAAATTATCTGACAGAGATGATGGTACGGCCTCCCCTGATAGGAGGTGTGTATAGTAAATTATCTGACAGAGATGATGGTATGGCCTCCCCTGATAGGAGGTGTGTATAGTAAATTATCTGACAGAGATGATGGTACGGCCTCCCCTGATAGGAGGTGTCTATAGTAAATTATCTGTCAGAGATGATGGTACGGCCTCCCCTGATAGGAGGTGTCTATAGTAAATTATCTGACAGAGATGATGGTACGGCCTCCCCTGATAGGAGGTGTCTATAGTAAATTATCTGTCAGAGATGATGGTACGGCCTCCCCTGATAGGAGGTGTCTATAGTAAATTATCTGTCAGAGATGATGGTACGGCCTCCCCTGATAGGAGGTGTCTATAGTAAATTATCTGACAGAGATGATGGTATGGCCTCCCCTGATAGGAGGTGTCTATAGTAAATTATCTGTCAGAGATGATGGTACGGCCTCCCCTGATAGGAGGTGTCTATAGTAAATTATCTGACAGAGATGATGGTATGGCCTCCCCTGATAGGAAGTGTCTATAGTAAATTATCTGACAGAGATGATGGTACGACCTCCCCTGATAGGAAGTGTCTATAGTAAATTATCTGTCAGAGATGATGGTACGGCCTCCCCTGATAGGAGGTGTCTATAGTAAATTATCTGACAGAGATGATGGTATGGCCTCCCCTGATAGGAGGTGTCTATAGTAAATTATCTGACAGAGATGATGGTACGGCCTCCCCTGATAGGAGGTGTCTATAGTAAATTATCTGACAGAGATGATGGTACGGCCTCCCCTGATAGGAGGTGTCTATAGTAAATTATCTGACAGAGATGATGGTACGGCCTCCCCTGATAGGAGGTGTCTATAGTAAATTATCTGTCAGAGATGATGGTACGGCCTCCCCTGATAGGGGGTGTGTGTAGTAAATTATCTGACAGAGATGATGGTATGGCCTCCCCTGATAGGAGGTGTCTATAGTAAATTATCTGACAGAGATGATGGTATGGCCTCCCCTGATAGGAGGTGTGTATAGTAAATTATCTGACAGAGATGATGGTACGGCCATTCTGTTTAATCCTCTGTTGTAGCTCAGCTCCCCGAAACACAGAGGGTGCTTCCTAAATGGTGTCTCATTCCGTATATAATTCCCTATGGGCGCTAGGCAACAGTAATGCACTACATATCGTACCATTTGAGACAATGCCTTTGTATTGTATTTATTTAACTAAGCAAGTCAGTTAAGAACACATTTATCTTTACAATGATGGCCTACCCCGGCCTAAACCCTCCCCTAACTCGGACGACGCTGGGACAATTGTGTGCGGCCCTATTGTCGACCACGGCCGGTTGCAATGCAGCCCGCGATCCAACCTGGGTCTGTAGTGACGCCTCTAGCACTGCCTTAGACCGCTGCGCCACTCGGTCACAACTAACAGGACACTTCCTGTTCGGCTCTAATTTGAATCTCCACACTGAGATATTAGATGTTTGAATGTGTGAGAGCAGAAGGTAAGAGGTTCCCTCCCACAGGTCAAGAAGGTCGCCTAGCGGTTCGAGAGGCCAGCCAGCAACCGGAGGATTGCCAGGTCTAACAGAAACAGTATGTGGGGATGTGAACTTAAAAACAGAGGGTTGCTGATTTAAAATCCTAGATGCTGTTGCCTGATGTTGTGCCCTTGAGTAAGGCACTTAAACCCCCCACAACAACTGCTTCACAGATGCCCAGTGAAGTCAGTCCCCTGCTCCAACCTCAAATAAACAGCAAACCTGGTTTAAAAAAACAGCCTCTCCCCTATTTCAACTAGATCGTTTGTGTGTACAGTACATATTGATATTGATTTGTAGGCTATGTGTGACTTTTTATATAATTTTTATTGATGTAGATCTGTCCTTGAGCTGCTCTTGTCTTTTAATGTCTGTATGATGTCATGGTTCATGTTCTGTGTTGGACCCCAGGAAGAGTTGCTGCTTCTGTCACAACAGCTAATGGGGATCCTAATTAAAAACAAATACCAAATACCATGTCTGTAATACCATGTCAGTCCCCTGCTCCAACATCTATACTGTATGTCTGTAACAGTCCTCTGCTCCAACATCTATACTGTATGTCTGTAACAGTCCTCTGCTCCAACATCTATACTATATGTCTGTAATAGTCCCCTGCTCCAACATCTATATGTCTGTAACAGTCCTCTGCTCCAACATCTATATGTCTGTAACAGTCCCCTGCTCCAACATCTATATGTCTGTAACAGTCTCCTGCTCCAACATCTATATGTCTGTAACAGTCCCCTGCTCCAACATCTATATGTCTGTAACAGTCCCCTGCTCCAACATCTATATGTCTGTAACAGTCTCCTGCTCCAACATCTATACTGTATGTCTGTAACAGTCCCTGCTCCAACATCTATATGTCTGTAACAGTCTCCTGCTCCAACATCTATACTGTATGTCTGTAACAGTCTCCTGCTCCAACATCTATACTGTATGTCTGTAACAGTCCTCTGCTCCAACATCTATACTATATGTCTGTAACAGTCCCCTGCTCCAACATCTATATGTCTGTAACAGTCCTCTGCTCCAACATCTATATGTCTGTAACAGTCCTCTGCTCCAACATCTATATGTCTGTAACAGTCCTCTGCTCCAACATCTATATGTCTGTAACAGTCCTCTGCTCCAACATCTATATGTCTGTAACAGTCCCCTGCTCCAACATCTATATGTCTGTAACAGTCCTCTGCTCCAACATCTATATGTCTGTAACAGTCCTCTGCTCCAACATCTATATGTCTGTAACAGTCCTCTGCTCCAACATCTATATGTCTGTAACAGTCCTCTGCTCCAACATCTATATGTCTGTAACAGTCCTCTGCTCCAACATCTATATGTCTGTAACAGTCCTCTGCTCCAACATCTATATGTCTGTAACAGTCCTCTGCTCCAACATCTATACTATATGTCTGTAACAGTTCTCTGCTCCAACATCTATACTGTATGTCTGTAACAGTCCCCTGCTCCAACATCTATATGTCTGTGACAGTCCTCTGCTCCAACATCTATACGTCTGTAACAGTCCCCTGCTCCAACATCTATATGTCTGTAACAGTCCTCTGCTCCAACATCTATACTATATGTCTGTAACAGTCCCCTGCTCCAACATCTATATGTCTGTAACAGTCCTCTGCTCCAACATCTATATGTCTGTAACAGTCCCCTGCTCCAACATCTATATGTCTGTAACAGTCCCCTGCTCCAACATCTATATGTCTGTAACAGTCCTCTGCTCCAACATCTATATGTCTGTAACAGTCCCCTGCTCCAACATCTATATGTCTGTAACAGTCCCCTGCTCCAACATCTATATGTCTGTAACAGTCCTCTGCTCCAACATCTATATGTCTGTAACAGTCCCCTGCTCCAACATCTATATGTCTGTAACAGTCCTCTGCTCCAACATCTATATGTCTGTAACAGTCCCCTGCTCCAACATCTATATGTCTGTAACAGTCACCTGCTCCAACATCTATATTTCTGTAACAGTCCTCTGCTCCAACATCTATATGTCTGTAACAGTCCTCTGCTCCATCATCTATATGTCTGTAACAGTCCTCTGCTCCAACATCTATATGTCTGTAACAGTCCTCTGCTCCAACATCTATATTTCTGTAACAGTCACCTGCTCCAACATCTATATTTCTGTAACAGTCCTCTGCTCCAACATCTATATGTCTGTAACAGTCCCCTGCTCCAACATCTATATGTCTGTAACAGTCCTCTGCTCCAACATCTATATGTCTGTAACAGTCCTCTGCTCCAACATCTATATGTCTGTAACAGTCCCCTGCTCCAACATCTATACTGTATGTCTGTAACAGTCCTCTGCTCCAACATCTATATGTCTGTAACAGTCCTCTGCTCCAACATCTATATGTCTGTAACAGTCCCCTGCTCCAACATCTATATGTCTGTAACAGTCCTCTGCTCCAACATCTATATGTCTGTAACAGTCCCCTGCTCCAACATCTATATGTCTGTAACAGTCCTCTGCTCCAACATCTATATGTCTGTAACAGTCCTCTGCTCCAACATCTATATGTCTGTAACAGTCCTCTGCTCCAACATCTATATGTCTGTAACAGTCCTCTGCTCCAACATCTATATGTCTGTAACAGTCTCCTGCTCCAACATCTATATGTCTGTAACAGTCCCCTGCTCCAACATCTATATGTCTGTAACAGTCCCCTGCTCCAACATCTATATGTCTGTAACAGTCCCCTGCTCCAACATCTATATGTCTGTAACAGTCCCCTGCTCCAACATCTATATGTCTGTAACAGTCCCCTGCTCCAACATCTATATGTCTGTAACAGTCCTCTGCTCCAACATCTATATGTCTGTAACAGTCCTCTGCTCCAACATCTATATGTCTGTAACAGTCCCCTGCTCCAACATCTATATGTCTGTAACAGTCCTCTGCTCCAACATCTATATGTCTGTAACAGTCCTCTGCTCCAACATCTATATGTCTGTAACAGTCCTCTGCTCCAACATCTATATGTCTGTAACAGTCCTCTGCTCCAACATCTATATGTCTGTAACAGTCCTCTGCTCCAACATCTATATATGTCTGTAACAGTCCCCTGCTCCAACATCTATATGTCTGTAACAGTCCTCTGCTCCAACATCTATATGTCTGTAACAGTCCCCTGCTCCAACATCTATATGTCTGTAACAGTCCCCTGCTCCAACATCTATATGTCTGTAACAGTCCCCTGCTCCAACATCTATATGTCTGTAACAGTCCTCTGCTCCAACATCTATATGTCTGTAACAGTCCTCTGCTCCAACATCTATATGTCTGTAACAGTCCTCTGCTCCAACATCTATATGTCTGTAACAGTCCTCTGCTCCAACATCTATATGTCTGTAACAGACCCCTGCTCCAACATCTATATGTCTGTAATAGTCCTCTGCTCCAACATCTATCCTTGTGAACTTGTGTACAATTGACAAATAAAGTAATCTGAATGGTAGTCTCCAGGATTTTGGTTTGTTGTGTTTGAAGTGCTTCCGTGGGGAAGATGACAGTACCGTGTGTCCCACGGTGACAGCTATAATGGGGCAGAGTTTAAGCTCTGAGAAGCAAGGGACTCGAGTGGTAACACACAGTACCATGTCTTTATTCTGACCTCAGTTGGTGCCTGTTTTGAGCCCAGATGTAATATGTAGATGCATTAGTGATGACTGATCTCATAGAGTTCTCATAATAAATACCCAAAAAACACATTATTATGGGGGAAGGGCAGTGAAGAACAGAGGATGATGATGATGATGATGATGATGATGATGATGATGATGATGATGATAATGACGGTAGGTACAATGAGAGCCACGTCATCTGTGGCACACCTGAGGATGATGTTTTAATAAAGTCAATATGAATTAAAGTCACGCTGGTCATAACACACTTAATATTACATAATAGTACATAATATATACTTAAAGGGACTCCACAGCTGTCAATTCATTTAGCTTCATCTACGGTCAGTTTAGCAGTTTGTCTTTTATAGTTAAAGTAGGGATTTACTTAGTAAAGTGATCATTTATCTGTCCCGAAAGGCAACTTCTACCCAGTGTCTGGAGCATCCTTACTGACAGGAGGGGTCCATCTCTGGGAAGAAAAAGAAAATGTTTATTCTAATGCTTCTCCAATGGCAACAGTCGAAGAACCCTTTTCCAGTTCGAGATAGGACCTTTTTTTTTGGTGGAAAGGAAGATGCCTTTTTTTTAGGCTGTCATCACTACCCTTTTGAGGGTCAATGTTGTGTGAATCACACTTCAGCAGGGCAAGGAAACGGAACAAAGAACTAGAGACCATTGTGACACATTCTATACAAGAGAGGTCCTTGTCTGAGAAAGCTTCTGTCCCTCTATAAATGCCATTCCGGGCTTGTGACATTGACAGTGAACAAAAGCCACTCGCAGAGAAATGTTCCAAATAAGTGTCTTGAGTTGGAGTCATGAAGTCCAACAGCTGATTCTTCACAGAAGTCTTCTCTCTTGACCAGGCCTGGGCAAATGCCGGCCCGTGACCTGATTCAATACGGACCCCGGAATCAGGCTCAGATCACATGAAGACTTTGCGATAGTAAAGTTTTGAAAAATAATTATTTTGTCATTCAAATTAAAAGCCCAATGAAGGCAGGTATCAATAACAACTGCACGAGGACAGACAGTAACTGACAGGCTGACACACACGTCGCAGTTACCAATAGTAGCTAGCTAGAAATTGTGCAAAACTGAGTTTGTCAAAGATTTGAAAGAAAAGCAAAGTAGACAATGAATGTAGGGTGTTCCAGCAAGAGGGGGAAAGCTGTG
This sequence comes from Oncorhynchus keta, assembly GCF_023373465.1. Classification (NCBI taxonomy): domain Eukaryota; kingdom Metazoa; phylum Chordata; class Actinopteri; order Salmoniformes; family Salmonidae; genus Oncorhynchus; species Oncorhynchus keta. The sequence continues at coordinate 2,291,009 of NC_068421.1, forward strand.
TGCTTAGTGTGCAAAGAGAGCATCGCTGTCTTCAAAGACTACAACTTGTCTCGATTTCAAAGTGTTGGAAGATGACATGTTGTCTGACAATAGACAGACAGAATACACAGGTACAAATACACAGGTGATAACGGGGAAGACGGGCGACACCTGGAGGGGGTGGAGACAAGCACAAGGACAGGTGAATCAGATCAGGGTGGTGACACTCAGAGACATCACTCCTCACACTGATTGAGTAGTTTAAGTGTAATGTTGAGCTCTCTATCTTTCTTGTATTTATGTACAACCCGTTAACAAGACTTCTGTCCGTGGTGCTGAATGATCAGTGTACTTTTCCCTCCATGTAGTTCATTGCATGTTTCATAATGAAAATACCTCCCAAAAGGAGAACACGGATGTGGTTTATTTCTGTGCATGTTAAACAAGTAAAATAAGTAGCCTATCTGGACGTGATTGACAGTAGATATATCTGTCAACACAGTCATATGATGTATAATCCTGTAATGTGATTCTGGACCGCGATGGCAAAAAAAAATATTCTAATGTGGCCCTCCATGGAAATAATGACCTCAGCCTGCTGTAGACCCTCATGGTACCTGTCGGGAATACAACACAGCTGAGACCAGAGACATACAGAGGGTTGTTTCTTTTCGTTAGCAACAACACACAGACATGTAATGCCCTGTCTGAAGAGGATAGAGGAGGGACACTAGTCAGGACATGTTAGTCAGTACCCTCGTGCCCACGTTTCCCTGTCACCCTGCCCCTGTTCGCCCCCTTGTCTCTCTGAGGTAAGGATGGAGAAAGTGACGGGAAGAGTTTGTGGCAGAGACTCTGTGTCACACTGTGAAATGGCTTGTAACGATCATGTGATACAAGATCGTTGCTGTGTGTGTGTGTGTGTGTGTGTGTGTGTGTGTGTGTGTGTGTGTGTGTGTGTGTGTGTGTGTGTGTGTGTGTGTGTGTGTGTGTGTGTGTGTGTGTGTGTGTGTGTGTGTGTGTGTCTGTGTGTGTGTGTCTGTGTGTGTGTGTGTGGACGCGTGTGGAAGGGATGTCAGTGTGTACTCCTTGTCACAGAATGTGTGTGTGTGTGTGTGTGTGTGTGTGTGTGTGCCAGGCAGTGAAATTGCTCGTGAGTATTCGGTAAGACAGGGTGTTATTGGGCTGTCAGCACGGTAACACTGCTCACAGAATGACTGAGAGAGAGAGAGAGAGAGAGAGAGAGAGAGAGAGAGAGAGAGAGAGAGAGAGAGAGAGAGAGAGAGAGAGAGAGAGAGACCGACGAGGAGTTATAGATAAAGATATATAGAAAGAATGAATGAAAGAGAGACAGAGAGAGAGAGAGAGAGAGAGAAGGAGAGAGAGAGAGAGAGAGAGAGAGAGAGAGAGAGAGAGAGAGAGAGAGAGAGAGAGAGAGAGAGAGAGAGAGAGAGAGAGAGAGAGAGAGAGAGAGAGAGAGAGAGAGAGAGAGAGAGAGAGAGAGGGAGAGAGAGAGAGAGAGGGAATAAAAAGGAATAATAATAATATGCTCTGTGTGCCATCGAGGTTCATTTCTGATGACATTACAAAGCTTACAGTTTCAAACAAAGCCACTGAGAGTCCAGCAACTTGTGATAGGAGGTGACAGCTCCACAGGCCTACAGTTCCCTTCTGATGCTCCCACTGTCTTTTACCAGATATCAGCAACACATTAAAAGAGAAGAAATGGCATCCTTTCTACCGAATGGCAACCAGAGGTATTCAAACAAAACAACTCCAGCCTGATGCTGAGTTAACCCAAGGTTGGGTACCATGCTGAAACTGTAAACAAACGGACGACAGATCTCTGTTGGGAAAATGAAGGCAAAGGGATTTCATTGTATGTGCAACACACATGAGGAGTACATCTGGTTAAAGATCTATAAAACTTTAAAATCAGGATTTAGACAAAGATGATATTTTGGAAGGATGAAAGACAGATAAAGGATTGGGCTGTCCTGCTAGAGTAGACACAGAGGGTAGCCCAGGCTATGAACCTACAGGGGATTCTCATTGGGGCAGAGGTCTTTCCTCCTCGACTCCTTCCTCCTCTCTTCCGTGACCCGGAAACTGTTAAGTGGTCCAGTGCTCGAGGAGAGTTTAATTTGTTAGAAGGTCGAACACTGACTCTGACGATATCCTCCTCAGGGTCCCCTAATGTTAGTCATTATTAACCATCTTATCTAACATTCTCCTCAGGTTCTCCTAATGTTAGTCATTCTCCTCAGGTTCCCCTAATGTTAGTCATTCTCCTCAGGTTCCCCTAATGTTAGTCATTCTCCTCAGGTTCTCCTAATGTTAGTCATTATTAACCATCTTATCTAACATTCTCCTCAGGTTCCCCTAATGTTAGTCATTCTCCTCAGGTTCTCCTAATGTTAGTCATTCTCCTCAGGTTCTCCTAATGTTGGTCATTATTAACCATCTTATCTAACATTCTCCTCAGGTTCCCCTAATGTTAGTCATTCTCCTCAGGTTCCCCTAATGTTAGTCATTATTAACCATCTTATCTAACATTCTCCTCAGGTTCTCCTAATGTTAGTCATTCTCCTCAGGTTCCCCTAATGTTAGTCATTATTAACCATCTTATCTAACATTCTCCTCAGGTTCTCCTAATGTTAGTCATTCTCCTCAGGTTCCCCTAATGTTAGTCATTCTCCTCAGGTTCCCCTAACGTTAGTCATTCTCCTCAGGTTCCCCTAATGTTAGTCATTCTCCCCAGGTTCCCCTAATGTTAGTCATTCTCCTCAGGTTCCCCTAATGTTAGTCATTCTCCTCAGGTTCCCCTAATGTTAGTCATTCTCCTCAGGTTCCCTAATGTTAGTCATTCTCCTCAGGTTCCCCTAATGTTAGTCATTCTCCTCAGGTTCCCCTAATGTTAGTCATTCTCCTCAGGTTCCCCTAATGTTAGTCATTCTCCTCAGGTTCCCCTAATGTTAGTCATTCTCCTCAGGTTCCCCTAATGTTAGTCATTCTCCTCAGGTTCCCCTAATGTTAGTCCTTCTCCTCAGGTTCTCCTAATGTTAGTCATTAACCAGCTTATCTAACATTCTCCTCAGGTTCCCCTAATGTTAGTCATTCTCCTCAGGTTCCCCTAATGTTAGTCATTAACCATCTTATCTAACATTCTCCTCAGGTTCCCCTAATGTTAGTCATTAACCAGCTTATCTGTAACGGCGTTCGTTCGTCGAAAGAGAGTCGGACCGAAATGCAGCGTGGTTGTTAATCATGTTCTTTAATGAAGAGAATGACGATACATGAAATAACGGAATAAATACAAAAACAACAAATGGAACTTGAAACCTATTACAGCCTATCTGGTGAACACTACACAGAGACAGGAACAATGACCCACGAAAACACAGTGAAACCCCGGCTACCTAAATACGGTTCCCAATCAGAGACAACGAGAATCACCTGACTCTGATTGAGAACCGCCTCAGGCAGCCAAGCCTATACTAGACACACCCCTAATCAACCACAATCCCAATGCCTACAAAACCCCAATACGAAACACAACATATAAACCCATGTCACACCCTGGCCTGACCAAATATATAACGAAAACACAAAACACTATGACCAAGGCCTGACATTATCTAACATTCTCCTCAGCTTCTCCTAATGTTAGTCATTAACCAGTTTGTCTAACATTCTCCTCAGGTTCCCCTAATGTTAGTCATTCTCCTCAGGTTCCCCTAATGTTAGTCATTAACCAGCTTATCTAACATTCTCCTCAGGTTCTCCTAATGTTAGTCAATCTCCTCAGGTTCTCCTAATTTTAGTCATTAACCAGCTTATCTAACATTCTCCTCAGATTCTCCTAATGTTAGTCATTCTCCTCAGGTTCCCCTAATGTTAGTCATTCTCCTCAGGTTCCCCTAATGTTAGTCATTAACCAGTTTATCTAACATTCTCCTCAGGTTCTCCTAATGTTAGTCATTAACCAGCTTATCTAACATTCTCCTCAGGTTCCCCTAATGTTAGTAATTAACCAGCTTATCTAACATTCTCCTCAGGTTCTCCTAACAGCCCCCGTGATATGCAGCTGTTCAGGGAAGCTAGAAACCGTTATACACAGGCAGTTAGAAAAGCCAAGGCTAGCTTTTTCAAGCAGAAATTTGCTTCCTGCAACACTAACTCAAAAAAGTTCTGGGACACTGTAAAGTCCATAGAGAATAAGAACACCTCCTCCCAGCTGCCCACTGCACTGAAGATAGGAAACACTGTCACCACTGATAAATCCACCATAATTGAGAATTTCAAGAAGCATTTTTCTACGGCTGGCCATGCTTTCCACCTGGCTACTCCTACCCCGGTCAACAGCACTGCACCCCCAACAGCAACTCGCCCAAGCCTTCCCCATTTCTCCTTCTCCCAAATCCATTCAGCTGATGTTCTGAAAGAGCTGAAAAATCTGGAACCCTACAAATCAGCCGGGCTAGACAATCTGGACCCTTTCTTTCTAAAATTATCTGCCGAAATTGTTGCCACCCCTATTACTAGCCTGTTCAACCTCTCTTTCGTGTCATCTGAGATTCCCAAAGATTGGAAAGCAGCTGCGGTCATCCCCCTCTTCAAAGGGGGGCACACTCTTGACCCAAACTGCTACAGACCTACCTTCGAATCTCACCATACCTTCTCTGCTATTGAATCTGGTTTCAGAGCTGTTCATGGGTGCACCTCAGCCACGCTCAAGGTCCTAAACGATATCTTAACCGCCATCGATAAGAAACATTACTGTGCAGCCGTATTCATTGATCTGGCCAAGGCTTTCGACTCTGTCAACCACCACATCCTCATCGGCAGACTCGACAGCCTTGGTTTCTCAAATGATTGCCTCGCCTGGTTCACCAATTACTTCTCTGATAGAGTTCAGTGTGTCAAATCGGAGGGTCTGCTGTCCGGACCTCTGGCAGTCTCTATGGGGGTGGCACAGGGTTCAATTCTTGGACCGACTCTCTTCTCTGTATACATCAATGAGGTCGCTCTTGCTGCTGGTGAGTCCCTGATCCACCTCTACGCAGACGACACCATTCTGTATACTTCCGGCCCTTCTTTGGACACTGTGTTAACAACTCTCCAGTCAAGCTTCAATGCCATACAACTCTCCTTCCGTGGCCTCCAATTGCTCTTAAATACAAGTAAAACTAAATGCATGCTCTTCAACCGATCGCTACCTGCACCTACCCGCCTGTCCAACATCACTACTCTGGACGGCTCTGACTTAGAATACGTGGACAACTACAAATACTTAGGTGTCTGGTTAGACTGTAAACTCTCCTTCCAGACCCATATCAAACATCTCCAATCCAAAGTTAAATCTAGAATTTGCTTCCTATTTCGCAACAAAGCATCCTTCACTCATGCTGCCAAACATACCCTTGTAAAACTGACCATCCTACCAATCCTTGACTTTGGCGATGTCATTTACAAAATAGCCTCCAATACCCTACTCAACAAATTGGATGCAGTCTATCACAGTGCAATCCGTTTTGTCACCAAAGCTCCATATACTACCCACCATTGCGACCTGTACGCTCTCGTTGGCTGGCCCTCGCTTCATACTCGTCGCCAAACCCACTGGCTCCATGTCATCTACAAGAAACTGCTAGGTAAAGTCCGCCCTTATCTCAGGTCGCTGGTCACCATAGCGTCTCCCACCTGTAGCACACGCTCCAGCAGGTATATCTCTCTAGTCACCCCCAAAACCAATTATTTCTTTGGCCGCCTCTCCTTCCAGTTCTCTGCTGCCAATGACTGGAACGAACTACAAAAATCTCTGAAACTGGAAACACTTATCTCCCTCACTAGCTTTAAGCACCAACTGTCAGAGCATCTTACAGATTACTGCACCTGTACATAGCCCACCTATAATTTAGCCCAAACAACTACCTCTTTCCCAACTGTATTTATTTTATTTATTTATTTTGCTCCTTTGCACCCCATTATTTTTATTTCTACTTTGCACTTTCTTCGATTGCAAAACTACCATTCCAATGTTTTACTTGCTATATTGTATTTACTTTGCCACCATGGCTTTTACCTCCCTTCTCACCTAATTTGCTCACATTGTATATAGACTTGTTTATACTGTATTATTGACTGTATGTTTGTTTTACTCCACGTGTAACTCTGTGTCGTTGTATCTGTCGAACTGCTTTGCTTTATCTTGGCCAGGTCGCAATTGTAAATGAGAACTTGTTCTCAACTTGCCTACCTGGTTAAATAAAGGTGAAATAAATAAAATAAAAAATGTTAGTCATTAACCAGCTTATCTAACATTCTCCTCAGGTTCCCCTAATGTTAGTCATTAACCAGCTTATCTAACATTCTCCTCAGGTTCTCCTAATGTTAGTCATTAACCAGCTTATCTAACATTCTCCTCGGGTTCCCCTAATGTTAGTCATTAACCAGCTTATCTAACATTCTCCTCAGGTTCCCCTAATGTTAGTCATTAACCAGCTTATCTAACATTCTCCTCAGGTTCCCCTAATGTTAGTCATTCTCCTCAGGTTCCCCTAATGTTAGTCATTAACCAGCTTATCTAACATTCTCCTCAGGTTCCCCTAATGTTAGTCATTAACCAGCTTATCTAACATTCTCCTCAGGTTCCCCTAATGTCAGTCATTAACCAGCACCCCACAACACAGCTGGTGTAATAACTCAAACCCCCAAGTCTGAGTGATAGGAGGATATACAGTGCATGATGTTATGCCTGGATGTGTGTCTGTTTGGCAATGTGTTTCCTTATATATCTTACTGTCTGCTTGTTCAACTATGTCTACGTTTTGTATGTTAGTGTACGAAGGAGAGAGAGTGACAGAGAGCGAGGGAAAGAGGGATAGAGTTAGAGAAAGGGAGAGATAGATAGATTGGGCAGAGAGAGGGAGAGAGAGAGAGGGAAAAAAGGGAGGGAGAGAGAGGGGGAGAGAGGGACAGAGAGAGAGAGAGAGAGAGAGAGGGAGGGAGAGGGACAGGAGAGAGAAAAAAGAGAGGGAGAGGGAGAGAGAGAGAGGGCCGGGAGAGAAATAGAGGGACAGGAGAGAGAGAGAAGAGAGAGAGAGAGAGAGAGAGGAGAGGGACAGGGAAAGGAGAGAGAAGAGAGAGGGATAGGGACAGGAGAGAGAAAAGAGAGAGGGACAGAGAGAGAGAGAGAGAGAGAGAGAGAGAGAGAGAGAGAGAGAGAGAGAGAGAGAGAGAGAGAATGAGAGGGACAGGGAAAGGAGAGAGAAGAGAGAGGGAGAGGGACACAGAGAGAGAGAGAGAGAGAGGGAGAGGGACAGGAGAGAGAAGAGATAGAGGGAGAGGGAGAGAGTGAGAGGGATGGGAGAGAGAAGAGAGAGAGAGAGAGAGAGAGAGAGAGAGAGAGAGAGAGAGAGAGAGAGAGAGAGAGAGAGAGGAGAGGGACAGGGAAAGGAGAGAGAAGAGAGAGGGAAAGGGACAGAGAGAGAGAGAGAGAGAGAGAGAGAGAGAGGAGAGAGAGAGACAGGAGAGAGAAAAGAGAGAGGGAGAGGGACAGGAGAGAGAAGAGAGAGAGGGAGAGGGATAGAGGAGAGAAGAGAGAGAGAGAGAGAGAGAGAGAGAGAGAGAGAGAGAGAGAGAGAGAGAGAGAGAGAGAGAGGAGAGGGAGGAGAGAGAAAAAAGATAGGGAGAGGGAGAGGGACAGGAGAGAGAGAGGGCCGGGAGAGAAATAGAGGGACAGGAGAGAGAGAGAAGAGAGAGAGAGAGAGAGGAGAGGGACAGGGAAAGGAGAGAGAAGAGAGAGGGAGAGGGACAGGAGAGAGAAAAGAGAGAGGGACAGAGAGAGAGAGAGAGAGAGAGAGAGAGAGAGAGAGAGAGAGAGAGAGAGAGAATGAGAGGGACAGGGAAAGGAGAGAGAAGAGAGGGGGAGAGGGACACAGAGAGAGAGAGAGAGGGAGAGGGACAGGAGAGAGAAGAGATAGAGGGAGAGGGAGAGAGTGAGAGGGATGGGAGAGAGAGAAGGAGAGGGACAGGGAAAGGAGAGAGAAGAGAGAGGGAAAGGGACAGAGAGAGAGAGAGAGAGAGAGAGAGAGAGAGAGAGAGAGAGAGAGAGAGAGAGAGAGAGAGAGAGGAGAGAGAAAAGAGAGAGGGAGAGGGACAGGAGAGAGAAGAGAGAGAGGGAGAGGGATAGAGGAGAGAAGAGAGAGAGAGAGAGAGAGAGAGAGAGAGAGAGACAGAGAAGAGAAGAGAGAGAGGAGAGCACAAACACAGTACATAGCAGTGGATGAGACCACAGCACTCAGTCACGTCAAAGCTTTGATGGCGTCACAGTGTTTTCATTCTACCTTTCATCCTTTTTCTTCCCCTCATTTTCCCCTCCATCTGCGACACACTTGTGTCACTCCATCATCACAATAACAAAGACATATTCTTCCTTCAGATCAAACACCTGACGGGAAGGATTCACAGGAAGCATATTGATTCATCTCAGATTGGATCTATGTGGTTGAAAAAAGAACTTGAAAACCTGGAAGAACATTGTCCTACTTTAAGTTGAAATATTCAGGAATTACGTGATCTCTGGTGAAGAATAACCAGTATCGTTGAGCAGAGAAAAAACTTCACATTTGAATTTAAAGCATAGTCAGATGTGTCCCTTCTGTTCAATATGAATGGCGTTAAAGAGAGATGGTGCACAGGCAATACGTGTGTGTGTGTGTGTGTGTGTGTGTGTGTGTGTGTGTGTGTGTGTGTGTGTGTGTGTGTGTGTGTGTGTGTGTGTGTGTGTGTGTGTGTGTGTGTGTGTGTGTGTGTGTGTGTGTGTGTGTGTGTGTGTGTGTGTGTGTGTGTGTGTGTGTGTGTGTAGACAACGAGGCCAGTCTAAGCAGTGTTCCCAAAACACTGGGCGGTGCATGGTGTTCCAGACAGTGTTGCTAATTGAATAGGTGTTCTGACTGTGCTCTTCCTCCTGCAATAAACCCAAGTCATTATCCTCCTAGACAGACACACACCACATGCCATCTGTACACACGCAAGCACACGTATACATACACACACACACACACACACACACACACACACACACACACACACACACACACTTAGAATATTCCAACAAAGTCTCACAGTCTCATTGCAGAATTAGACGTCTATTCACGTTTATACAAGTGTCAAATTTTGAAGCTGCTCCAAACATCACATTTTGAAGTTGCTCAAAACATCACATTTTGAAGTTGCTCAAAACATCACATTTTGAAGTTGCTCCACACATCAAATGTTGAAATATTTTTGCCATCCTGGATTGACTCCTCCTGCTCAGTGTCTTCTGTTTCTCCAACCGTCAAATTTAGAAGTTGCTCCAAACGTAAAATTTCAAAATCACTCGAGTGATCTACCTGAATATTCATCAGTGTCTCACAATGACAAGTTCCCTTCCTGTCATCCACCCCAGCACCCCCCCACTCCTCCACCACCACCCCCCCTCCCGAGGGACTGCCGATTAGAGCGGAAATCAAGTCGAGGTCCCCGTGGCTAAATTGATATCATTATGTTTACAGCAGAGAATTAATAATTGATTATTGTATCGTTATATGGGAGTTTAATGAGGTGTGACACTCAGGTAGATGGCTCGCCGCAGGTGAGAACAATAATTAGGGTCTAATTCCATTCCCAAACACACACACACACAAACACACAGACACTGCATCCCTTCCCTAATTAGCGTTACACTCCGACACTCTGAAAAGTTTGCAGCCCTTAGTTCCACTCCAGCAGACTGGTGCTTCTCGTTCTCGTACTTCAGGGGACAAATGAAACATGGGCTGGATCTTAATAGTGTTCCTTCTTACTACCCTCCTTTTCAATGGTAAAATCAACACACAAATTAAGTTGATAAAAAAAAACATTCTTCTATTTCAGGTCAGTTTATTTGTGTTACACATGACTTACAATTAAATGAGACATTCAAACAGACAATTGCAGATTGTGAAAATGTAAATACAGTGTCAAGTAGTTAATTAGAAATACTTTAAAGTGCTACCTAACTTTTATTTTTTTTTGGTGAGGGGTATCTATACTTTACTATTTCTATTTCTGACAACTTGTATTTTCACTGTACTTTTTACTCCATACATTTTCCCTGACACCCAAAAGTACTCGTTACATTTTGAATGTCTAGCAGGACAGGAAAATGGTCCAAAATACCTAGCAGACTCACTAAACACACGTTTCATTTGTAAATTATGTTGGAGTGTTGGAATGTTGGAGTGTTGGATTGTTGGAATGATGGAGTGTTGGAATGTTGGAGTGTTGGAATGTTGGAATGTGCCCCTGGCAATCCGTAAAAATACATTCAAATAATAACAAATGGTGCCGGTTGGTTTGCGTTGAGGAATTTAAAATAATTTATACTTTTACTTTTGATACTTAAGTATATTTTAGCAATTACATTTACTTTTCAAACTTAAGTATATATAAAACAAAATAATTTTAAACCTTTATTCAAATAGTATTTTACTGAGTGACTTTCACTTTTTTTTATTAAGGTATCTATACTTTTATTCAAGTATGACAATTGGGTACTTTTTAAATAAAACATTGTATGGCAGTGTTAATGTGAATGTGATTAGGTGTTTGTTTTCCATGTGAGCATGAAGCCCTGGTCCACGCGGACTGATAGATCAGTGGCATCAGCAATCAGCACCTGGAGGAAAACACATCATCATTCCAAACACACCTCTCAGAATGACACTGATGATCACATACAATGCATGACTGGTTGGGTATACACACACGGCATGTAAACACACACACGGCATGTAAGCACACACACACACACACACACACACACACACACACACACACAGCTTGTAAAAAAAACACACACATAGACACACAAACACACACACAGCATGTAAACACTCACACACACACACACACACACACACACACACACACACACACACACACATGTAAGCCCACACAGCATGTAAACACACACAGCATGTAAACACACACACACACAGCATGTAAACACACACACACAGCATGTAAACAAACACACAGCATGTAAACAAACGCACACAAACACAGCACGTAAACACACAGAGACATAGCATGTAAACACACACACACACACACACACACACACACACACAGAGACATAGCATGTAAACACACACACACACACACACACACAGAGACATAGCATGTAAACACACACACACACACACAGAGACATCATGTAAACACACGGACATAGCATGTAAACACACACACACAAACACACATCATCGAAACACACACACACTTACACACACAAACAAACACCTGCCAGTTGCCGGTTGAGGACTTGTGAGGCGTCTGTTTCTCAAACTAGACACTCTAATGTACTTGGCCTCTTGCTTAATTGGGAGGCACCGGGGCCTCCCACTCCTATTTATATTCTGATTCGAGCCCGTTTTGGCTGATTGGCCAGTTTTTGGCTGATTTCTATTGATTTTCCCATGATGTCAAGCAAAGAGGCACTGAGTTTGAAGGTAGGCCTTGAAATACATCCACAGGTACACCAATTGACTCAAATTATGTCAATTAGCCAATCAGAAACTTCTAAAGCCATGACATAATATTCTGGAATTTTCCAAGCTGTTTAAAGGCACAGTCAACTTAGTGTATTTAAAACTTCTGACCCACTAGAATTGTGATACAGTGAATTATAAGTTAAATCATCTGCCTGTAAACAATTGTTGGAAAAATTAGTTGTGTCATGCAGAAAGTAGATGTCCTAACCGACTTTCCAAAACTATAGTTTGATAAAAAGGAATTTGTGGAGTGGTTGAAAAACTAGTTTTAATGTCTCCAACCTAAGTCTATGTAAACCTCCGACCTCAACTGTACATAGGAGTGTTTGTGTGTGTGTGTGTGTGTGCTTTGTGTGTGCTTTGTGTGTGTGTGTGTGTGTGTGTGTGTGTGTGTGTGCGTGCGTGCGTGCGTGCGTGCGTGCGTGTGTGTGTGTGTGTGTGTGTATGTGTGTGTGTGTGTTTGTGTGTGTGTGTGTGTGTGTAGCAGCAGCCAGACACGAACATGGTGAACGAGAGATGGAACAGCCTGTTATTTGAACTTGTTATCCAGTGTGGAAAGAACTGAAGGAGATGTATGGATGGGCTGCTGCTAGAATACCATGTATTTAAATACATGACGACTGCATCCCTGTGTCTTTCCCTCCACCACCTGGGATTCATCACAGTCTCCTATGTTCCCTCTCCAATGATTATTGATGGAGTGTGTTGCTATCGGTTACAAGGCGTTGATAGTCAGAGTAAATACAGTATACTGTACCTTCGTATGAAGACACTTCATCACAGGGTAAATGAGGATGCAGACAAAATGTCATCTTGCAAATGTGTCCTCTAACCATCCGTTACTCCTGCCTTACTATTGCCATCCATCTCCTCCACTGTTGATTAGTGTTGTCTTACACTTCCTGTACTCTCTGTGTCACTTCCTCTGGCTGCTCCTCCTGCTCGTAGCTCATGTTTATGACAAAGGAACCACAAGGTGACCTCCCTGATTACAGCTATTAGATAATGAGTCATGGCAGACATCTTGTTCTGGCAGATCATCACCCATCCGCTGTGGGGACAATTCTAAGCCTACAGTCTAGCCACTGTTGTAAGACAGCCTGTGGCACAATGTGCTTGGCCCAATGTCAAAGACTAACTGGGGTAGAGTAGAACCTCTGAATAGACATGCTCTTCTTTATCACTTCTGCTCTGCTTGTTTGATCTGAGTGTGTTCGGAGTGTGTTCTGAGTGTGTTGTGCTGTGTTCTGTTCTGTTTTGGTGGGGTGTGTTGTGTTGTGTTGTGGTATGGCATGCGTGTTTGGTGGTGTAATGTGTTGTTGTGGTGTATTGTTGAGT
>NC_068421.1:2308907-2316407 GCF_023373465.1 Oncorhynchus keta
AAAGTTATATTTTGGATTCATCGGACCATATGACATTCTCCCAATCTTCTTCTGGATCATCCAAATGCTCTCTAGCAAACTTCAGACGGGCCTGGACATGTACTGGCTTAAGCAGGGGGACACGTCTGGCACAGCAGGATTTGAGTCCCTGTCGGCGTAGTGTGTTACTGATGGTAGGCTTTGCTACTTTGGTCCCAGCTCTCTGCAGGTCATTCACAGGTCCCACCGTGTGGTTCTGGGATTTTTGCTCAGTTCTTGCTTGGAGTCCTAGATCGAGGGAGATTATCAGTGGTCTTGTATGTCTTCCATTTCCCTTATAATTGCTCCCACAATTGATTTCTTCAAACCAAGCTGCTTACCTATTGCAGATTCAGTCTTCCCAGCCTGGTGCGGGTCTTCAATTTTGTTTCAGGTGTCCTTTGACAGCTCTTTGGTCTTGGCCATAGTGGAGTTTGGAGTGTGACTGTTTGAGGTTGTGGACAGGTGTCTTTTATACTGATAACAAGTTCAAACAGGTGCCATTAATACAGGTAACGAGTGGAGGACAGAGGAGCCTCTTAAAGAAGAAGTTACAGGTCTGTGAGAGCCAGAAATCTTGCTTATTTTCCACCATAATTTGCAAATAAATTCATAAAAAATCCTACAATGTGATTTTCTGGATTTGTTTTCCCCTCATTTTGTCTGTCATAGTTGACGTGTACCTATGATGAAAATTACAGGCCTCTCTCATCTTTTTAAGTGGGAGAACTTGCACAATTGGTGGCTGACTAAATACTTTTTTGCCCCACTGTATAATATAAGTGGTTAGCTAACTCATCCAGGACAGATATATAAGTGGTTAGTTACCTCATCCAGGACCGGGCTGATGAGCAGAGCAGGGCCCCACAGGAACTGTCTGTGGATATCCCACGTCTTCCTGTCGCGCACAAACCTGCCAGAGGACACATTGATACACACTCATGTCAAGGGTACGTTGCTCCTCCATCTTTAGAAAAAGACAACGTGAAACACATATTGATTATATACACAGCCAGGTCAGGTAGCCTAGTGGTTAGTGTGTGTGTGTGTGTGTGTGTGTGTGTGTGTGTGTGTGTGTGTGTGTGTGTGTGTGTGTGTGTGTGTGTGTGTGTGTGTGTGTGTGTGTGTGTGTGTGTGTACTCACTCATGCAGCAATGGTCGGACCACTGTACTTCCTTCGCTGTGGGCGTAAAACATGAGTGTGTAGAGGTAGGGAAGGAGTGTGTAGCGGATATTCAACACATCACGAGAAGCCTCAGAAAACGATGCATTCCACGATACAGGGTCTTGTCTCTGTAACACACACACAAAAATACACACACACACACCGAAACACACACACACAGAAAGACAGGAACACACACACACACAGAAACACACACACACAGAAACACACAAACACAGATACACACACACACAGAAACACACACAGCACAGAGTAGTTAATGATAGTACAGTCGCACATGTGGTGTCTTGTAAGTGTAACCAGATTGCCTTACAGAACTATAGGTCCAGTTACTGACACACTACAGAACTGTTATTTACAGAACTAAAGGTCCAGAACAGTTATTTACACACTATAGGTCCAGAACAGTTATTTACACACGATAGGTCCAGTTATTTACACACTATAGGTCCAGAACTATAGGTCCAGAACTATAGGTCCAGAACTATAGGTCCAGTTATTTACAGAACTATAGGTCCAGAACAGTTATTTACAGAACTATAGGTCCAGAACAGTTATTTACACACTATAGGTCCAGAACAGTTATTTACACACTATAGGTCCAGAACAGTTATTTACACACTATAGGTCCAGAACAGTTATTTACACACTATAGGTCCAGAACAGTTATTTACACACTATAGGTCCAGTTATTTACACACGATAGGTCCAGTTATTTACACACGATAGGTCCAGTTATTTACACACTATAGGTCCAGTTATTTACACACTAAAGGTCCAGAACAGTTATTTACACACTATAGGTCCAGTTATTTACACACTAAAGGTCCAGTTATTTACACACTATAGGTCCAGTTATTTACACACTATAGGTCCAGTTATTTACACACTAAAGGTCCAGTTATTTACACACTATAGGTCCAGTTATTTACACACTATAGGTCCAGTTATTTACACACTAAAGGTCCAGTTATTTACACACTATAGGTCCAGAACAGTTATTTACACACTATAGGTCCAGCTATTTACAGAACTATAGGTCCAGAACAGTTACTGACACACTACAGAACTGTTATTTACAGAACTATAGGTCCAGAACAGTTATTTACACACTATAGGTCCAGAACAGTTATTTACACACTATAGGTCCAGTTATTTACAGAACTATAGGTCCAGAACAGTTATTTACACACTATATGTCCAGTTATTTACAGAACTATAGGTCCAGAACAGTTATTTACACACTATAGGTCCAGCTATTTACAGAACTATAGGTTCAGAACAGTTATTTACACACTATAGGTCCAGTTATTTACAGAACTATAGGTCCAGAACAGTTATTTACACACAATAGGTCCAGAACAGTTATTTACACACTATAGGTCCAGTTATTTACAGAACTATAGGTCCAGAACAGTTATTTACACACTATAGGTCCAGAACAGTTATTTACACACTATAGGTCCAGAACTATAGGTCCAGAACTATAGGTCCAGTTATTTACAGAACTATAGGTCCAGAACAGTTATTTACACACTATAGGTCCAGAACAGTTATTTACACACTATAGGTCCAGAACAGTTATTGACACACTATAGGTCCAGTTATTTACACACTATAGGTCCAGAACTATAGGTCCAGAACTATAGGTACAGTTATTTACACACTATAGGTCCAGTTATTTACACACTATAGGTCCAGTTATTTACAGAACTATAGGTCCAGTTACTGACACACTACAGAACTGTTATTTACAGAACTATAGGTCCAGAACAGTTATTTACACACTATAGGTCCAGAACAGTTATTTACACACTATAGGTCCAGAACAGTTATTTACACACTATAGGTCCAGTTATTTACAGAACTATAGGTCCAGAACAGTTATTTACACACTATAGGTCCAGTTATTTACAGAACTATAGGTCCAGAACAGTTATTTACACACTATAGGTCCAGAACTATAGGTCCAGAACTATAGGTCCAGAACTATAGGTCCAGAACTATAGGTCCAGTTATTTACAGAACTATAGGTCTAGAACAGTTATTTACACACTATAGGTCCAGAACAGTTATTTACACACTATAGGTCCAGAACAGTTATTTACACACTATAGGTCCAGAACAGTTATTTACACACTATAGGTCCAGTTATTTACACACTATAGGTCCAGTTATTTACACACGATAGGTCCAGTTATTTACACACTATAGGTCCAGTTATTTACACACTAAAGGTCCAGAACAGTTATTTACACACTATAGGTCCAGTTATTTACACACTAAAGGTCCAGTTATTTACACACTATAGGTCCAGTTATTTACACACTATAGGTCCAGTTATTTACACACTATAGGTCCAGTTATTTACACACTAAAGGTCCAGTTATTTACACACTATAGGTCCAGAATATTTATTTACACACTATAGGTCCAGTTATTTACACACTATAGGTCCAGAACAGTTATTTACACACTATAGGTCCAGAACAGTTATTGACACACTATAGGTCCAGTTATTTACACACTATAGGTCCAGAACTATAGGTCCAGAACTATAGGTACAGTTATTTACACACTATAGGTCCAGTTATTTACACACTATAGGTCCAGTTATTTACAGAACTATAGGTCCAGAACAGTTATTTACACACTATAGGTCCAGAACAGTTATTTACACACTATAGGTCCAGAACAGTTATTTACACACTATAGGTCCAGTTATTTACAGAACTATAGGTCCAGAACAGTTATTTACACACTATAGGTCCAGTTATTTACAGAACTATAGGTCCAGAACAGTTATTTACACACTATAGGTCCAGAACTATAGGTCCAGAACTATAGGTCCAGAACTATAGGTCCAGAACTATAGGTCCAGTTATTTACAGAACTATAGGTCTAGAACAGTTATTTACACACTATAGGTCCAGTTATTTACACACTATAGGTCCAGTTATTTACACACTATAGGTCCAGTTATTTACACACTATAGGTCCAGTTATTTACACACTAAAGGTCCAGTTATTTACACACTATAGGTCCAGAATAGTTATTTACACACTATAGGTCCAGCTATTTACAGAACTATAGGTTCAGAACAGTTATTTACACACTATAGGTCCAGTTATTTACAGAACTATAGGTCCAGAACAGTTACTGACACACTACAGAACTGTTATTTACAGAACTATAGGTCCAGAACAGTTATTTACACACTATAGGTCCAGAACAGTTATTTACACACTATAGGTCCAGTTATTTACAGAACTATAGGTCCAGAACAGTTATTTACACACTATAGGTCCAGCTATTTACAGAACTATAGGTTCAGAACAGTTATTTACACACTATAGGTCCAGTTATTTACAGAACTATAGGTCCAGAACAGTTATTTACACACAATAGGTCCAGAACAGTTATTTACACACTATAGGTCCAGTTATTTACAGAACTATAGGTCCAGAACAGTTATTTACACACTATAGGTCCAGAACAGTTATTTACACACTATAGGTCCAGAACAGTTATTGACACACTATAGGTCCAGAACTATAGGTCCAGAACTATAGGTCCAGTTATTTACAGAACTATAGGTCCAGAACAGTTATTTACACACTATAGGTCCAGAACTATAGGTCCAGAACTATAGGTCCAGTTATTTACAGAACAATAGGTCCAGAACAGTTATTTACACACTATAGGTAAAGAACTATAGGTCCAGAACTATAGGTCCAGTTATTTACACACTATAGGTCCAGTTATTTACAGAACTATAGGTCCAGTTACTGACACACTACAGAACTGTTATTTACAGAACTATAGGTCCAGAACAGTTATTTACACACTATAGGTCCAGAACAGTTATTTACACACTATAGGTCCAGAACAGTTATTGACACACTATAGGTCCAGAACTATAGGTCCAGAACTATAGGTCCAGTTATTTACACACTATAGGTCCAGTTATTTACACACTATAGGTCCAGTTATTTACAGAACTATAGGTCCAGTTACTGACACACTACAGAACTGTTATTTACAGAACTATAGGTCCAGAACAGTTATTTACACACTATAGGTCCAGAACCGTTATTTACACACTATAGGTCCAGTTATTTACACACTATAGGTTCAGAACAGTTATTTACACACTATAGGTCCAGTTATTTACAGAACTATAGGTTCAGAACAGTTATTTACACACTATAGGTCCAGTTATTTACAGAACTATAGGTCCAGAACAGTTATTTACACACTATAGGTCCAGTTATTTACACACTATAGGTCCAGTTATTTACACACTAAAGGTCCAGTTATTTACACACTAAAGGTCCAGTTATTTACACACTATAGGTCCAGTTATTTACACACTAAAGGTCCAGTTATTTACACACTAAAGGTCCAGTTATTTACACACTATAGGTCCAGTTATTTACACACTATAGGTCCAGTTATTTACACACTATAGGTCCAGAACAGTTATTTACACACTAAAGGTCCAGTTATTTACACACTAAAGGTCCAGTTATTTACACACTATAGGTCCAGTTATTTACACACTATAGGTCCAGTTATTTACACACTATAGGTTCAGAACAGTTATTTACACACTATAGGTCCAGTTATTTACACACTATAGATCCAGTAATTTACACACTATAGGCCCAGAGCAGTTATTGACACACTATAGGTCCAGTTATTTACACACTATAGGTCCAGAACAGTTATTTACACACTATAGGTCCAGTAATTTACACACTATAGGTCCAGGGATTTACACACTAAAGGTCCAGTTATTTACACACTATAGGTCCAGTTATTTACACACTATAGGGCCAGTGATTTATACACTATAGATCCAGTAATTTACACACTACAGGTCCAGTGATTTACACACTAAAGGTCCAGTTTGTCACTCTGACAGTGTTCAGAGTTCCTCTGTGGAGATGGGAGGACATTCCAGAAGGACAACCATCTCTGCAGCACTCCACCAATCAGGCCTTTATGGTAGAGTGGCCCGATTGAAGCCACTCCTCGGTAAAAGGCACATAACAGCCCGCTTGGAGTTTGTCAAAAGGCACCTAAAGGATTATCAGACCATGAGAAACAATATTCTCCATGAGAAACAAAATAATTACTGAGAGATCCTTGATTAAAATCTGCTCCAGAGCACTCAGGACCTCAGACTGGGGTGAAGGTGCACCTTCCAACAGGAAAACGACCCTAAGCACACAGCCAAGACAACGCTGAATGTCCTTGAGTGGCCCAGCCAGAGCCCAGACTTGAACCCGATGGAACATCTCTGGAGAGACCTGAAAATAGCTGTTCAGCAACGCTCCCCATCCAACCTGGCAGAGATTGAGAGGATCTGCAGAGAAGAAAGGGAGAAACGTTCCAAATACAGGTTTGCCAAGTCCACATTATGGCAAGAACAGCTCAAAAAAGCAAAGAGAACCGACAGTCCATCATTACTTTAAGACATGAAGGTCAGTTAATACAGAACATTTCAAGAACTTTGAAAGTTTCTTCAAGTGCAGTCACCAAAACCATCAAGTGCTGTGATGAAACTGGGTCTCATGAGGACCGCTACAGGAAAGGAAGACCCAGAGTTACCTCTGCTGCAGAGGATAAAGTCATTAGAGTTACCAACCTCAGAAATTGCAGCCCAAATAAATACTTCACAGAGTTCAAGTAACAGACACATCTCAACATCAACTGTTCAGAGGAGACTGTCTGAATCAGGCTTTCATAGTCGACTTGCTGCAAAGAAACCACTACTAGAGGACACCAATAAGAAGAGACTTGCTTGGGCCAAGAACCACAAGCAATGGACATTAGATTGGTGGGAATCTGTCCTTTGGTCTGATGAGCCCAAATTTGAGAGTTTTGGTTCCAACCGACGTGTCTTTGTGAGACACAGAGTAGGTGAATGGATGATCTCCGCTTGTGTGGTTCCGATCGTGAAGCATGGAGGAGGTGTGATGGTGTGGGGGTGCTTTGCTGGTGACTCTGTCTGTGATTTATTTAGAATTCAAGGCGCACTTAACCAGCATGGCTACCACAGCATTCTGCAGTGATACTCCATCCCATCTGGTTTGCACTTATTTGGACTTTAATTTGTTTTTCAACAAGACAATGACCCAACACACCCCTGGGCTATTTGACTAATAAGGAGAGTGATGTAAGGCTGCATCAGATGACCTGGCATCTACAATCACCTGACCTCGACCCAATTGAGATGGTTTGGGATGAGTTTGACTTCAGAGTGAAGGAAAATCAGTCATCAAGTGCT
>NC_068421.1:2321407-2356407 GCF_023373465.1 Oncorhynchus keta
GAGAGACAGAGAGGGGGAGGGAGGGAGAGACAGAGAGAAGGAGAGAGGGGGAGGGAGGGAGAGACAGAGAGAAGGAGAGAGGGGGAGGGAGAGACAGAGAGGGGGAGGGAGGGAGAGACAGAGAGAAGGAGAGAGGGGGAGGGAGGGAGAGACAGAGAGAAGGAGAGAGGGAGAAACAGAGAGAAGGAGAGAGGGTAAGGGAGGGAGAGACAGAGGGGGAGGGAGGGAGAGACAGAGAGGGGGAGGGAGGGAGAAACAGAGAGAAGGAGAGAGGGGGAGGGAGGGAGAGACAGAGAGAAGGAGAGTGGGGGAGGGAGGGAGGGAGAGACAGAGAGAAGGAGGGAGGGAGAGACAGAGAGGGGTAGAGAGAGAGAGAGGGGGCAGACAGAGACAGAGGGGGCAGACAGAGACAGAGGGGGCAGACAGAGACAGAGGGGGCAGACAGAGACAGAGGGGGCAGACAGAGCTTTCATTACTTCAACAATATTTAAATAGTGAAAACAACTTAGAAAAATACGACAAACAAACCAGTTATGAAATCAACAACATTTCCCATGTAGAAAGGAGCCAGACAGGAGAGTCACTTACATAAGAAAACCCAAACAGACTGAACTCCATCATTCCTGTTAAATAGAGAGACAGAACAGTCAATACACACACACACACACACACACACACACACACACACACACACACACACACACACACACACACACACACACACACACACACACACACACACACACACACACACACACACACACACACACACACACACACACACACACACACACACACACACACCTATGATTGACTTGTAGAGCTGATCCCAGCTGGAGTTGTTGTCTCCCAGCCAGTGTCCAGCCCACTTCCCACTGGAGGGGTAGGTCGACCTGGTCACCACTATCCCTCGCTTGCCCGTCACGCTCAGCAAGGCGCTGGAGAAAGGGGGAGGTCGAGTCAGATATCTGCTCCCAGTCTAGCTCAGGTCAACCTATTGTCTGTTTACATTCTGTTTTACTCATTTCATATTTATTTAGTGTTTTCTACTGTATTTTAGTCAATGCCACTCCCACATCGCTCGGCCTAATATTTATATATTTCTTAATTCCGTTATTTTACTTTTAGATTCATGTGTGTTGTTGTGAATTGTTAGAACCTACTAAACTGTTGAAGCTACTGTAGGAACAAAAGCATTTCACCACACCCGCAATAACATCTGCTAAATATGTGTATGTGAACAATAACATTTGATTTGATTTGAACAGGCACTTAAGGCCATTGGTTGGAGCTGCTAATGACTCGTTCAGGTGTTGTAAATGGTTCACTACATAGGAGAATGATTATATACCTAGTTCACTACATAGGAGAATGATTATATACCTAGTTCACTATATAGGAGAATGACTATACTGTATACCTAGTTCACTATATAGGAGAATGACTATATACCTAGTTCAATATATAGGAGAATGACTATACTGTATACCTAGTTCACTACATAGGAGAATGATTATATACCTAGTTCACTATATAGGAGAATGATTATATACCTAGTTCACTATATAGGAGTATGACTATACTATATACCTAGTTCACTATATAGGAGAACGGCTATATACCTAGTTCACTATATAGGAGTATGACTATACTATATACCTAGTTCATTATATAGGAGAATGACTATATACCTAGTTCACTATATAGGAGGATGAATATATACCGAGTTCACTATATAGGAGTATGACTATACTATATACCTAGTTCACTATATAGGAGAATGACTATATACCTAGTTCACTATATAGGAGAATGACTATATACCTAGTTCACTATGTAGTAGTGTGACTATATACCTAGTTCACTATATAGGAGAATGGCAATATACCTAGTTCACTATATAGGAGAATGGCTATATATACCTTGTTCACTATATAGGAGAATGACTATATACCTAGTTCACTATATAGGAGAATGACTATATACCTAGTTCACTATATAGGAGAATGATTATATACCTAGTTCACTATGTAGTAGTGTGACTATATACCTAGTTCACTATATAGGAGAATGGCAATATACCTAGTTCACTATATAGGAGAATGGCTATATACCTAGTTCACTATATAGGAGAATGGCTATATATACCTAGTTCACTATATAGGAGAATGACTATATACCTAGTTCACTATATAGGAGAATGATTATATACCTAGTTCACTATATAGGAGTATGACTATACTGTATACCTAGTTCACTATATAGGAGAATGACTTTATACCTAGTTCACTATATAGGAGAATGATTATATACCTAGTTCACTATATAGGAGAATTGCTATATATACCTAGTTCACTATATAGGAGAATGACTATATACCTAGTTCACTATATAGGAGAATGATTATATACCTAGTTCACTATATAGGAGAATGACTTTATACCTAGTTCACTATATAGGAGAATGACTATATACCTAGTTCACTATATAGGAGAATGACTATATACCTAGTTCACTATATAGGAGAATGACTATATACCTAGTTCACTATATAGGAGTATGACTATACTATATACCTAGTTCACTATATAGGAGAACGGCTATATACCTAGTTCACTATATAGGAGAATGACTATATACCTAGTTCACTATATAGGAGTATGACTATACTATATACCTAGTTCACTATATAGGAGAACGGCTATATACCTAGTTCACTATATAGGAGAATGACTATATACCTAGTTCACTATATAGGAGAATGACTTTATACCTAGTTCACTATATAGGAGAATGACTATATACCTAGTTCACTATATAGGAGAATGATTATATACCTAGTTCACTATATAGGAGAATGACTTTATACCTAGTTCACTATATAGGAGAATGATTATATACCTAGTTCACTATATAGGAGAATGACTTTATACCTAGTTCACTATATAGGAGAATGACTATATACCTAGTTCACTATATAGGAGTATGACTATACTATATACCTAGTTCACTATATAGGAGAACGGCTATATACCTAGTTCACTATATAGGAGAATGACTATATACCTAGTTCACTATATAGGAGTATGACTATACTATATACCTAGTTCACTATATAGGAGAATGACTATATACCTAGTTCACTATATAGGAGTATGACTA
Source organism: Oncorhynchus keta (assembly GCF_023373465.1). Lineage (NCBI taxonomy): Eukaryota > Metazoa > Chordata > Actinopteri > Salmoniformes > Salmonidae > Oncorhynchus > Oncorhynchus keta. The sequence continues at coordinate 2,324,570 of NC_068421.1, forward strand.
TACTATATACCTAGTTCACTATATAGGAGAACGGCTATATACCTAGTTCACGATATAGGAGAATGACTATATACCTAGTTCACTATATAGGAGAATGACTTTATACCTAGTTCACTATATAGGAGAATGATTATATACCTAGTTCACTATATAGGAGAATGACTATATACCTAGTTCACTATATAGGAGTATGACTATACTATATACCTAGTTCACTATATAGGAGAACGGCTATATACCTAGTTCACTATATAGGAGTATGACTATACTATATACCTAGTTCACTATATAGGAGAATGACTATATACCTAGTTCACTATATAGTAGTGTGACTATATACCTAGTTCACTATATAGGAGTATGACTATACTATATACCTAGTTCACTATATAGGAGAATGACTATATACCTAGTTCACTATGTAGTAGTGTGACTATATACCTAGTTCACTATATAGGAGAATGGCAATATACCTAGTTCACTATATAGGAGAATGGCTATATATACCTTGTTCACTATATAGGAGAATGACTATATACCAAGTTCACTATATAGGAGAATGATTATATACCTAGTTCACTATATAGGAGTATGACTATACTGTATACCTAGTTCACTATATAGGAGAATGACTAAATACCTAGTTCACTATATAGTAGTGTGACTATATACCTAGTTCACTATATAGGAGAATGACTATATACCTAGTTCACTATATAGGAGAATGACTTTACTATATACCTAGTTCACTATATAGGAGAATGACTATACTATATACCTAGTTCACTATATACGAGTATGAGTGACATAAAGAGTGACTAGATACAGAGTGACTAGATACAGAGTGACTAGATACAGGGTGACTAGATACAGGGTGACTAGATACAGAGTGACTACATACAGAGTGACTAGATACAGGGTGACTAGATACAGAGTGACTAGATAAAGGGTGACTAGATACAGGGTGACTAGATACAGAGTGACTAGATACAGAGTGACTAGATAAAGAGTGACTAGATACAGAGTGAATAGATACAGGGTGACTAGATACAGGGTGACTAGAATCAGGGTGACTAGATACAGAGTTACTAGATACAGGGTGACTAGATACAGGGTGACTAGATACAGGGTGACTATATACAGGGTAACTAGATACAGAGTAACTAGATACAGAGTGACTAGATACAGAGTGACTACATACAGAGTGACTAGATACAGAGTGACTAGATACAGAGTGACTAGATACAGGGTGACTAGAATCAGGGTGACTAGATACAGAGTTACTAGATACAGGGTGACTAGATACAGGGTGACTAGATACAGGGTGACTATATACAGGGTAACTAGATACAGCGTGACTAGATACAGAGTGACTAGATACAGAGTGACTACATACAGAGTGACTAGATACAGAGTGACTAGATACAGAGTGACTAGATACAGGGTGACTAGATACAGGGTGACTAGATACAGGGTGACTAGATACAGAGTGACTAGATACAGGGTGACTAGATACAGAGTGACTAGATACAGGGTGACTAGATACAGGGTGACTAGATACAGGGTGACTAGATACAGAGTGACTAGATACAGGGTGACTAGATACAGAGTGACTAGATAAAGGGTGACTAGATACAGAGTGACTACATACAGAGTGACTAGATACAGGGTGACTAGATACAGGGGGACTAGATACAGGGTGACTAGATACAGGGTGACTAGATACAGAGTGACTAGATACAGGGTGACTAGATACAGAGTGACTAGATACAGGGTGACTAGATACAGGGTGACTAGATACAGGGTGACTAGATACAGAGTGACTAGATACAGGGTGACTACATACAGGGTAACTAGATACAGAGTGACTAGATACAGAGTGACTACATACAGAGTGACTAGATACAGAGTGACTAGATACAGAGTGACTAGATACAGAGTGACTAGATACAGAGTGACTAGATACAGAGTGACTACATACAGAGTGACTAGATACAGAGTGACTAGATACAGGGTGACTAGATACAGGGTGACTAGATACAGAGTGACTAGATACAGGGTGACTAGATACAGAGTGACTAGATACAGAGTGACTGATGCTGAAAATGTTGTATTGGTCACTAAAAAGGATGTGTCCATACTCACTCGTATGTGGGTTTGGTGTGAGACCATCCGTACAGGTTGTGTACGTCATAGTGTTTGACCGGGGTCCCATCACTGAGGTGCTGTTGGCTGTTCATGCACAGAGTCTTATGGTTGAGGCCACGGTGGCAATATACCTAGTTCACTATATAGGAGAATGGCTATATACCTAGTTCACTATATAGTAGTGTGACTATATACCTAGTTCACTATATAGGAGAATGGCAATATACCTAGTTCACTATATAGGAGAATGGCTATATACCTAGTTCACTATATAGGAGAATGGCTATATATACCTAGTTCACTATATAGGAGAATGACTATATACCTAGTTCACTATATAGGAGAATGATTATATACCTAGTTCACTATATAGGAGTATGACTATACTGTATACCTAGTTCACTATATAGGAGAATGACTTTATACCTAGTTCACTATATAGGAGAATGATTATATACCTAGTTCACTATATAGGAGAATGGCTATATATACCTAGTTCACTATATAGGAGAATGACTATATACCTAGTTCACTATATAGGAGAATGATTATATACCTAGTTCACTATATAGGAGTATGACTATACTGTATACCTAGTTCACTATATAGGAGAATGATTATATACCTAGTTCACTATATAGGATAATGACTTTATACCTAGTTCACTATATAGGAGAATGACTATATACCTAGTTCACTATATAGGAGTATGACTATACTATATACCTAGTTCACTATATAGGAGAACGGCTATATACCTAGTTCACTATATAGGAGAATGACTATATACCTAGTTCACTATATAGGAGTATGACTATACTGTATACCTAGTTCACTATATAGGAGAATGACTATATACCTAGTTCACTATGTAGTAGTGTGACTATATACCTAGTTCACTATATAGGAGAATGGCTATATATACCTAGTTCACTATATAGGAGAATGACTATATACCTAGTTCACTATATAGGAGAATGATTATATACCTAGTTCACTATATAGGAGAATGACTTTATACCTAGTTCACTATATAGGAGAATGATTATATACCTAGTTCACTATATAGGAGAATGACTTTATACCTAGTTCACTATATAGGAGAATGACTATATACCTAGTTCACTATATAGGAGTATGACTATACTATATACCTAGTTCACTATATAGGAGAACGGCTATATACCTAGTTCACTATATAGGAGAATGACTATATACCTAGTTCACTATATAGGAGTATGACTATACTATATACCTAGTTCACTATATAGGAGAATGACTATATACCTAGTTCACTATATAGGAGTATGACTATACTATATACCTAGTTCACTATATAGGAGAACGGCTATATACCTAGTTCACTATATAGGAGAATGACTATATACTTAGTTCACTATATAGGAGTATGACTATACTATATACCTAGTTCACTATATAGGAGAATGATTATATACCTAGTTCACTATATAGGAGAATGACTATATACCTAGTTCACTATATAGGAGTATGACTATACTATATACCTAGTTCACTATATAGGAGAACGGCTATATACCTAGTTCACTATATAGGAGTATGACTATACTATATACCTAGTTCACTATATAGGAGAATGACTATATACCTAGTTCACTATATAGAGTATGACTATACTGGATACCTATTTCACTATATAGGAGAATGACTATATACCTAGTTCACTATATAGTAGTGTGACTATATACCTAGTTCACTATATAGGAGAATGGCAATATACCTAGTTCACTATATAGGAGAATGGCTATATACCTAGTTCACTATATAGAGAATGGCTATATATACCTTGTTCACTATATAGGAGAATGACTATATACCAAGTTCACTATATAGGAGAATGATTATATACCTAGTTCACTATATAGGAGTATGACTATACTGTATACCTAGTTCACTATATAGGAGAATGACTAAATACCTAGTTCACTATATAGTAGTGTGACTATATACCTAGTTCACTATATAGGAGAATGACTTTACTATATACCTAGTTCACTATATAGGAGAATGACTATACTATATACCTAGTTCACTATATACGAGTATGAGTGACATAAAGAGTGACTAGATACAGAGTGACTAGATACAGAGTGACTAGATACAGGGTGACTAGATACAGGGTGACTAGATACAGAGTGACTACATACAGAGTGACTAGATACAGGGTGACTAGATACAGAGTGACTAGATAAAGGGTGACTAGATACAGGGTGACTAGATACAGAGTGACTAGATACAGAGTGACTAGATAAAGAGTGACTAGATACAGAGTGAATAGATACAGGGTGACTAGATACAGGGTGACTAGAATCAGGGTGACTAGATACAGAGTTACTAGATACAGGGTGACTAGATACAGGGTGACTAGATACAGGGTGACTATATACAGGGTAACTAGATACAGAGTGACTAGATACAGAGTGACTAGATACAGAGTGACTACATACAGAGTGACTAGATACAGAGTGACTAGATACAGAGTGACTAGATACAGGGTGACTAGAATCAGGGTGACTAGATACAGAGTTACTAGATACAGGGTGACTAGATACAGGGTGACTAGATACAGGGTGACTATATACAGGGTAACTAGATACAGCGTGACTAGATACAGAGTGACTAGATACAGAGTGACTACATACAGAGTGACTAGATACAGAGTGACTAGATACAGAGTGACTAGATACAGGGTGACTAGATACAGGGTGACTAGATACAGAGTGACTAGATACAGGGTGACTAGATACAGAGTGACTAGATACAGGGTGACTAGATACAGGGTGACTAGATACAGGGTGACTAGATACAGAGTGACTAGATACAGGGTGACTAGATACAGGGTGACTAGATACAGAGTGACTAGATACAGGGTGACTAGATACAGAGTGACTAGATACAGGGTGACTAGATACAGAGTGACTACATACAGAGTGACTAGATACAGAGTGACTAGATACAGGGTGACTAGATACAGGGTGACTAGATACAGGGTGACTAGATACAGAGTGACTAGATACAGGGTGACTAGATACAGAGTGACTAGATACAGGGTGACTAGATACAGGGTGACTAGATACAGGGTGACTAGATACAGAGTGACTAGATACAGGGTGACTACATACAGGGTAACTAGATACAGGGTGACTAGATACAGAGTGACTACATACAGAGTGACTAGATACAGGGTGACTAGATACAGAGTGACTAGGTACAGGGTGACTAGATACAGGGTGACTAGATACAGGGTGACTAGATACAGGGTGACTAGATACAGAGTGACTAGATACAGGGTGACTACATACAGGGTAACTAGATACAGAGTGACTAGATACAGAGTGACTACATACAGAGTGACTAGATACAGAGTGACTAGATACAGAGTGACTAGGTACAGGGTGACTAGATACAGAGTGACTAGATACAGGGTAACTAGATACAGGGTGACTAGATACAGGGTGACTAGATACAGAGTGACTAGATACAGGGGGACTAGATACAGAGTGACTAGATACAGGGTGACTAGATACAGAGTGACTAGATACAGGGTGACTAGATACAGAGTGACTAGATACAGAGTGACTGATGCTGAAAATGTTGTATTGGTCACTAAAAAGGATGTGTCCATACTCACTCGTATGTGGGTTTGGTGTGAGACCATCCGTACAGGTTGTGTACGTCATAGTGTTTGACCGGGGTCCCATCACTGAGGTGCTGTTGGCTGTTCATGCACAGAGTCTTATGGTTGAGGCCACGGTGGCTGGATTCCAGGGCTGGAGAGACACACACAACACACTTACCGTCCTGAACATAGCAGGGAGAAAGTCGGGTTTAGGTGGTTGTGACTCGGGCTGTGTGGCGTTTTGTCAGCTGCCGGCCTCACGGTAATTGACCGTTAATTAACATAAACCCATTTAGCATCTCCTGGCTTCCACACACAGCCTACAAGCCACTGATGCAGACCTTTGAAACATCTACATTTAAAAAAGTATAATAAATCCATGTAACCATCACAGTGAATCAATGATCTATATTAGAGAGGTCTAAAGAAGTATCATATGAAGAAAATGTAGTCTATTTCAGAAGAACATAATAGTGTACTCTGAGTTGTCCTTATGTTATGTCCTGATCTGGCTATGCCATATGGCTGTGGGCTACACTAGTTCATTTAGCAGACAAGATTTTCTTAGTATTCAGTGGCATTATTTTATATTATTTCATGTTATGAAGAATACAATTGAACAAAGCTGAATAAAATAGAAAGGATATTTTCTCCAAACGATATAAGGGAGTGCGCACATGTGGCTATTCTGTTTTGAGCAGTTAACAAAGAAACAAGTCCTCCAATACTCTTCATTTAGAGCTATTAATGCAACTGTAATTGTGATACAAATGTTCAACTATATGTTTTCAGTTTCAATACGTTTCTAAGGCTGCAGGTTTCAATACAAAAAGGTTGCATGAAAGGCATAAGCTCTGCTTTGTTGTTTTTGGCAGGCTGTACACACTTCATCAGTCTCTTATTCACAATTTGACAAGGACTTGATAATGCCTCGAATTTGTGTGGCCGTTATGCCCCCTAATAAATACATGTCTTTGTGTGGCCGTTATGCCCCCTAATAAATACATGTGTTTGTGTGGCCGTTATGCCCCCTAATAAATACATGTCTTTGTGTGGCCGTTATGCCCCCTAATAAATACATGTGTTTGTGTGGCCGTTATGCCCCCTAATAAATACATGTCTTTGTGTGGCCGTTATGCCCCCTAATAAATACATGTGTTTGTGTGGCCGTTATGCCCCCTAATAAATACATGTTTTTGTGTGGCCGTTATGCCCCCTAATAAATACATGTCTTTGTGTGGCCGTTATGCCCCCTAATAAATACATGTCTTTGTGTGGCCGTTATGCCCCCTAATAAAATACATGTGTTTGTGTGGCCGTTATGCCCCTAATAAATACATGTCTTTGTGTGGCCGTTATGCCCCCTAATAAATACATGTCTTTGTGTGGCCGTTATGCCCCTAATAAAATACATGTGTTTGTGTGGCCGTTATGCCCCCTAATAAATACATGTCTTTGTGTGGCCGTTATGCCCCTAATAAATACATGTGTTTGTGTGGCCGTTATGCCCCTAATAAATACATGTGTTTGTGTGGCCGTTATGCCCCCTAATAAAATACATGTCTTTGTGTGGCCGTTATGCCCCCTAATAAATACATGTCTTTGTGTGGCCGTTATGCCCCTAATAAAATACATGTGTTTGTGTGGCCGTTATGCCCCCTAATAAATACATGTCTTTGTGTGGCCGTTATGCCCCCTAATAAATACATGTGTTTGTGTGGCCGTTATGCCCCCTAATAAATACATGTCTTTGTGTGGCCGTTATGCCCCTAATAAATACATGTCTTTGTGTGGCCGTTATGCCCCTAATAAATACATGTGTTTGTGTGGCCGTTATGCCCCTAATAAATACATGTCTTTGTGTGGCCGTTATGCCCCTAATAAATACATGTCTTTGTGTGGCCATTATGCCCCCTAATAAATACATGTCTTTGTGTGGCCGTTATGCCCCCTAATAAATACATGTCTTTGTGTGGCCGTTATGCCCCCTAATAAATACATGTGTTTGTGTGGCCGTTATGCCCCCTAATAAATACATGTTTTTGTGTGGCCGTTATGCCCCCTAATAAATACATGTCTTTGTGTGGCCGTTATGCCCCCTAATAAATACATGTGTTTGTGTGGCCGTTATGCCCCCTAATAAATACATGTGTTTGTGTGGCCGTTATGCCCCCTAATAAAATACATGTCTTTGTGTGGCCGTTATGCCCCCTAATAAATACATGTGTTTGTGTGGCCGTTATGCCCCCTAATAAAATACATGTCTTTGTGTGGCCGTTATGCCCCCTAATAAATACATGTCTTTGTGTGGCCGTTATGCCCCTAATAAATACATGTGTTTGTGTGGCCGTTATGCCCCCTAATAAATACATGTGTTTGTGTGGCCGTTATGCCCCTAATAAATACATGTCTTTGTGTGGCCGTTATGCCCCTAATAAATACATGTCTTTGTGTGGCCGTTATGCCCCCTAATAAATACATGTGTTTGTGTGGCCGTTATGCCCCCTAATAAATACATGTCTTTGTGTGGCCGTTATGCCCCCTAATAAATACATGTCTTTGTGTGGCCATTATGCCCCCTAATAAATACATGTCTTTGTGTGGCCGTTATGCCCCCTAATAAAATACATGTCTTTGTGTGGCCGTTATGCCCCCTAATAAAATACATGTCTTTGTGTGGCCGTTATGCCCCTAATAAATACATGTGTTTGTGTGGCCGTTATGCCCCCTAATAAATACATGTGTTTGTGTGGCCGTTATGCCCCTAATAAAATACATGTCTTTGTGTGGCCGTTATGCCCCCTAATAAAATACATGTCTTTGTGTGGCCGTTATGCCCCCTAATAAATACATGTGTTTGTGTGGCCGTTATGCCCCCTAATAAATACATGTCTTTGTGTGGCCGTTATGCCCCCTAATAAATACATGTCTTTGTGTGGCCGTTATGCCCCCTAATAAATACATGTGTTTGTGTGGCCGTTATGCCCCCTAATAAATACATGTCTTTGTGTGGCCGTTATGCCCCCTAATAAATACATGTGTTTGTGTGGCCGTTATGCCCCCTAATAAATACATGTCTTTGTGTGGCCGTTATGCCCCCTAATAAATACATGTCTTTGTGTGGCCGTTATGCCCCCTAATAAATACATGTGTTTGTGTGGCCGTTATGCCCCCTAATAAATACATGTCTTTGTGTGGCCGTTATGCCCCTAATAAATACATGTGTTTGTGTGGCCGTTATGCCCCCTAATAAATACATGTGTTTGTGTGGCCGTTATGCCCCCTAATAAAATACATGTCTTTGTGTGGCCGTTATGCCCCCTAATAAATACATGTGTTTGTGTGGCCGTTATGCCCCCTAATAAAATACATGTCTTTGTGTGGCCGTTATGCCCCCTAATAAATACATGTCTTTGTGTGGCCGTTATGCCCCCTAATAAATACATGTGTTTTGCGGCCAGTGGCCGTTGTGCCCCCTAATAAATACATGTGTTTTGCGGCCAGTGGCCGTTGTGCCCCCTAATAAATACATGTGTTTTGCGGCCAGTGGCCGTTGTGCCCCCTAATAAATACATGTGTTTTGCGGCCAGTGGCCGTTGTGCCCCCTAATAAATACATGTGTTTTGCGGCCAGTGGCCGTTATGCCCCCTAATAAATACATGTGTTTTGCGGCCAGTGGCCGTTATGCCCCCTAATAAATACATGTGTTTTGCGGCCAGTGGCCGTTGTGCCCCCTAATAAATACATGTGTTTTGCGGCCAGTGGCCGTTGTGCCCCCTAATAAATACATGTCTTTGTGTGGCCGTTATGCCCCCTAATAAATACATGTGTTTGTGTGGCCGTTATGCCCCCTAATAAATACATGTGTTTGTGTGGCCGTTATGCCCCTAATAAAATACATGTCTTTGTGTGGCCGTTATGCCCCCTAATAAAATACATGTCTTTGTGTGGCCGTTATGCCCCTAATAAATACATGTGTTTTGCGGCCAGTGGCCGTTGTGCCCTCGGGCTGAATATAATAATTATAATTCCCCTTATTTCGGGCTACGCGCTTCAAAACACCTCTCACTCACATGGCTCTCTCAGATAGCTAAATTCTTATTCTTATGATCCTTATTCTTATTCTTATGATCCTCAGTCAGAGACAATGATAGACAGCTGCCTCTGATTGGGAACCATACCAGGCCAACATCGAAATACAAAAACTCGACTACACATAGAAATAATAAACTAGAACACCTACCAGTCACGCCCTGACCTTCTCCAGCATAGAAAATAAAGGCTTTCTATGGTCAGGATGTGACAGCTAGGTTAAATGAGGTGTGCGATATTGATTTTAAAAAGTTGCAAAAAAAAGGTGTGCTCTGTTTCTTGCCTTTCTGGAACAACCTGGGCATAATTCACAAGTGATAATACAGCATTCACAAATGATAGGCTAATATTGTCACCCATCAGACAATACTGGATTTACATATACTAAATAATATATATGTCAACTTTGTTTTGATTTGGAAAGGACAAGTATCATCCTGTCTCCAAACAGTAATCTGTGTATTTAAATAGCAACCGCAGGATGTTTTTCCCATGGTTAATTTTCCTGCCAGCCAGGTAGGCTGTACTCCTGTCGTAAATATAAGCAATGTGCTTAATATTAGGAAAGCTCAGAAATAAATATAGTAGGCCTAGCCTATAGAAAGCTGATGGGATCCTCCTCTTTTTAAGAGGCCATCACTCTGTCGTTTTCTCACGCAATTGCGTAGCCTATAGAAATGTTGCGCAACATGAGCTCTGGTTGATTCGATTTTCAATTATGTTTGCAATGACGTCAGAGTGATTACAGGGACAATATAGTGCGGAGTACCAGGCAGTTAGCACGTTTGCTAGGCTACTAATGGGGCAGCAGGGTAGCCTAGTGGTTAGAGCGTTGGACTAGTAACCGGAAGGCTGCAAGTTCAAACCCCCGTGCTGACAAGGTACAAATCTGTCGTTCTGCCCCTGAACAGGCAGTTAACCCACTGTTCCTAGGCAGTAATAGAAAATACGAATTTGTTCTTAACTGACTTTAAATAAAGGTCAAAATAAAACAAATAAAAAATGACCAGCAGCAGCATTAGAGCTTGGAGAAGCCTAATTACCGTGACTAAACAATCTCGGGGAATTTGACTGCCGTCATGACTCGTAACTGTTACTGTGGCGATAATATGGTCACCGCAAGAGCCCTAGTTATGACCCAACTCAGTGGCATTGTGGTTAGAGTGTCCGCCCTAAGATTGGAAGGTTGGGAGTTTGATCCCTCGCCTAGTCATACCAAAGACTGTAAAAATGGACATGATGCTTGGCACTAAGCATTAGGAGATTGGGGGTAAAACCCTGTGATAGACTAGCGTCCTTACCATACTTGTACATTAAGCTTACTGTAAGTGTCTTGATACAGGTGCGAGTGTATTGATATAGGTGTGAGTGTATTGATACAGGTGTGAGCGTATGATACAGGTGTGAGTGTATTGATATAGGTATGAGTGTATTGGTATAGGTGTGAGTGTATTGATATAGGTGTGAGTGTATTGATACAGGTGTGAGCGTATGATACAGGTGTGAGTGTATTGATATAGGTATGAGTGTATTGGTATAGGTGTGAGTGTATTGATATAGGTGTGAGTGTATTGATACAGGTGTGAGTGTATTGATACAGGTGTGAGTGTATTGATACAGGTGTGAGTGTATTGATACAGGTGTGAGCGTATTGATACAGGTGTGAGTGTATTGATACAGGTGTGAGTGTATTGATACAGGTGTGAGTGTATTGATATAGGTGTGAGTGTATTGATACAGGTGTGAGTGTATTGATACAGGTGTGAGTGTCTTGATACAGGTGTGCGTGTATTGATACAGGTGTGAGTGTATTGATACAGGTGTGAGTGTATTGATACAGGTGTGAGTGTATTGATACAGGTGTGAGTGTATTGATACAGGTGTGAGTGTATTGATACAGGTGTGAGTGTATTGATATAGGTGTGAGTGTATTGATACAGGTGTGAGTGTATTGATACAGGTGTGAGTGTCTTGATACAGGTGTGAGTGTCTTGATATAGGTGTGAGTGTATTGATATAGGTATGAGTGTCTTGATATAGGTATGAGTGTATTGATACAGGTGTGATTGTATTGATACAGGTGTGAGTGTATTGATACAGGTGTGAGTGTATTGATACAGGTGTGAGTGTCTTGATACAGGTGTGAGTGTATTGATATAGGTGTGAGTGTATTGATACAGGTGTGATTGTATTGATACAGGTCTGAGTGTATTGATACAGGTGTGAGTGTATTGATACAGGTGTGAGTGTATTGATACAGGTGTGAGTGTATTGATACAGGTGTGAGTGTCTTGATACAGGTGTGAGTGTATTGATACAGGTGTGAGTGTCTTGATACAGGTGTGAGTGTATTGATACAGGTGTGAGTGTATTGATACAGGTGTGAGTGTATTGATACAGGTGTGAGTGTATTGATACAGGTGTGAGTGTATTGATACAGGTGTGAGTGTATTGATACAGGTGTGAGTGTCTTGATACAGGTGTGAGTGTATTGATACAGGTGTGAGTGTCTTGATACAGGTGTGCGTGTATTGATACAGGTGTCAGTGTATTGATGCAGGTGTCAGTGTATTGATACAGGTGTGAGTGTATTGATACAGGTGTGAGTGTATTGATACAGGTGTGAGTGTATTGATACAGGTGTGAGTGTATTGATACAGGTGTGAGTGTATTGATACAGGTGTGAGTGTCTTGATACAGGTGTGAGTGTATTGATACAGGTGTGAGTGTATTGATACAGGTGTGAGTGTATTGATACAGGTGTGAGTGTATTGATACAGGTGTGAGTGTATTGATACAGGTGTGAGTGTATTGATACAGGTGTGAGTGTCTTGATACAGGTGTGAGTGTATTGATACAGGTGTGCATGTATTGATACAGGTGTGAGTGTATTGATACAGGTGTTAGTGTATTGATGCAGGTGTGAGTGTATTGATATAGGTATGAGTGTAGTGATACAGGTGTGAGTGTATTGATACAGGTGTGAGTGTCTTGATACAGGTGTGAGTGTCTTGCTACAGGTGTGAGTGTCTTGATATAGGTGTGAGTGTATTGATATAGGTATGAGTGTCTTGATATAGGTATGAGTGTATTGATACAGGTGTGATTGTATTGATACAGGTGTGAGTGTATTGATACAGGTGTGAGTGTATTGATACAGGTGTGAGTGTCTTGATACAGGTGTGAGTGTATTGATATAGGTGTGAGTGTATTGATACAGGTGTGATTGTATTGATACAGGTGTGAGTGTATTGATACAGGTGTGAGTGTATTGATACAGGTGTGAGTGTATTGATACAGGTGTGAGTGTCTTGATACAGGTGTGAGTGTATTGATACAGGTGTGAGTGTCTTGATACAGGTGTGAGTGTCTTGATACAGGTGTGCGTGTATTTATACAGGTGTGAGTGTATTGATACACGTGTGAGTGTATTGATACAGGTGTGAGTGTATTGATACAGGTGTGAGTGTATTGATACAGATATGAGTGTATTGATACAGGTGTGAGTGTCTTGATACAGGTGTGAGTGTATTGATACAGGTGTGAGTGTATTGATACAGGTGTGAGTGTATTGATACAGGTGTGAGTGTCTTGATACAGGTGTGAGTGTATTGATACAGGTGTGAGTGTATTGATACAGGTGTGAGTGTATTGATACAGGTGTGAGTGTATTGATACAGGTGTGAGTGTATTGATACAGGTGTGAGTGTATTGATACAGGTGTGAGTGTATTGATACAGGTGTGAGTGTATTGATACAGGTGTCAGTGTATTGATGCAGGTGTCAGTGTATTGATACAGGTGTGAGTGTATTGATACAGGTGTGAGTGTATTGATACAGGTGTGAGTGTATTGATACAGGTGTGAGTGTATTGATACAGGTGTGAGTGTATTGATACAGGTGTGAGTGTCTTGATACAGGTGTGAGTGTATTGATACAGGTGTGAGTGTATTGATACAGGTGTGAGTGTATTGATACAGGTGTGAGTGTATTGATACAGGTGTGAGTGTATTGATACAGGTGTGAGTGTATTGATATAGGTGTGAGTGTATTGATACAGGTGTGTGTATTGATACAGGTGTGAGTGTATTGATACAGGTGTGAGTGTATTGATACAGGTGTGAGTGTATTGATATAGGTGTGAGTGTATTGATACAGGTGTGAGTGTATTGATACAGGTGTGAGTGTCTTGATACAGGTGTGAGTGTCTTGCTACAGGTGTGAGTGTCTTGATATAGGTGTGAGTGTATTGATATAGGTATGAGTGTCTTGATATAGGTATGAGTGTATTGATACAGGTGTGATTGTATTGATACAGGTGTGAGTGTATTGATACAGGTGTGAGTGTATTGATACAGGTGTGAGTGTCTTGATACAGGTGTGAGTGTATTGATACAGGTGTGAGTGTATTGATACAGGTGTTAGTGTATTGATGCAGGTGTGAGTGTATTGATACAGGTGTGAGTGTATTGATACAGGTATGAGTGTATTGATATAGGTATGAGTGTATTGATGCAGGTGTGAGTGTCTTGATACAGGTGTGAGTGTATTGATACAGGTGTGAGTGTCTTGATACAGGTATGAGTGTATTGATACAGGTATGAGTGTATTGATACAGGTGTGAGTGTCTTGATACAGGTGTGAGTGTATTGATACAGGTGTGAGTGTATTGATACAGGTATGAGTGTATTGATATAGGTATGAGTGTATTGATACAGGTCTGAGTTTATTGATACAGGTGTGAGTGTATTGATATAGGTATGAGTGTATTGATACAGGTATGAGTGTATTGATATAGGTATGAGTGTTCTTACGTGGCATGTATGGGGGGTTGTCGTAGACAGAGGGACCCAGACACTTCTCTCCAACTGTTCCATGGACAAAGCTGGATGGTTCGTTCATGTCCTAAACACACAATCACACTCAAGGTAAAGCAGACTGTGTGTGTGTGTGTGTGTGTGTGTGTGTGTGTGTGTGTGTGTGTGTGTGTGTGTGTGTGTGTGTGTGTGTGTGTGTGTGTGTGTGTGTGTGTGTGTGTGTGTGTGTGTGTGTGTGTGTGTGCGTGCTCAGTGGTATGATATCACTCACGATCCAGAGTCCATCAAATTTCATGATTTTATTGTAGAAATCTGAAATTTCCCTTTGCCACCACGTTGCTGTACGATTCATGAAGAAGTCTGGGAATGCCGCATAGGACCTATAGATCTGGGAGTGGCCAGAGAACACATGACCAAAAAAACATTAAGACATGTCAGTAATTGGACTGTAAAACAGGAAGTGTGTCAGGCTCTGTGATTGGACAGTTGATGTGTTAACAGGAAGTGAGACATACCTCTACTTGCGTGTCCCAGTCTACAGACTCATTGACTACAACACCAGGGAAGTCAGGCCATACCTACAGATAGAAAAGACAACTTTAGTACAGTTGAATAGAGGAAATTAGTAGAGTTGAATAGAGTTAAATAGTATAGTTTAATATGGATAATTAGTAGAGTTGAATAGAGTTAAATAGTATAGTTTAATATGGATAATTAGTACAGTTGAATAGAGTCAATTAGTACAGTTGAATAGAGTCAATTAGTAGAGTTGAATAGAGTCAATTAGTAGAGTTGAATAGAGTCAATTAGTAGAGTTGAATAGAGTCAATTAGTAGAGTTGAATAGAGTTAAATAGTATAGTTGAATATGGATAATTAGTAGAGTTGAATAGAGTCAATTAGTAGAGTTGAATAGAGTCAATTAGTAGAGTTGAATAGAGTCAATTAGTAGAGTTGAATAGAGTCAATTAGTAGAGTTGAATAGAGTCAATTAGTAGAGTTGAATAGAGAGAATGTGAAGTTTGATAGAGACAATTAGTAGAGTTGAATAGAGAGAATGTGAAGTTTGATAGAGACAATTAGTAGAATTGAATAGAGAGAATGTGAAGTTTGATAGAGACAATTAGTAGAGTTGAATAGAGAGAATGTCCTCCAAGACCTCCAGCTAACTACTTCCTCTCTGTCTCACTCACTTATTCTTTCTTCTTTATTTTATTCCATTTCGAAATGGTAGTTTAAAAACTTGAATATTTATTGTTGTCCGTCAGTTTAATCTGCAACTCAACCCACCCTCCCCCTCTCTCTTTATGCCACCCTCCCTCTCCATCTCCACTCACCTTCCCCCAGACGATGTCATTGCTGAGCTCCTTGGGCCATTTGATGAATACGTCTTCTTCTACACCACGGTCAAAGGCAGTGTAGGGCGTTGTCTCGTTGGCACCGATGGCAGGGTCCTGCACGCCATACACAAACACGCATTCAAAAAAACATTGTCAGAAAATACGTCAGGCCCTTATTACTGTTCTAAATGTGATCGTTAATATGTTTCACATTCCATAATGTACCAGTATGAAGATGAATCTCATGCCCTCTCCTCTCATGTGGTCCACCAGCGCTGGTAGACCCTGGAACTGGCTATCCAGAACAAAGTTCAGCTGGCGCTCCATGTAGTCTATGTCTGCATACTGCACATCCTACAGGAGGTCGAGGGTATGGGTTAGTCTATGTTCTGCATACTGCACATCCTACTGGAGGTCGAGAGTATGGGTCAGTCTATGTTCTGCATACTGCACATCCTACAGGAGGTCGAGGGTTTGGGTCAGTCTATGTTCTGCGTACTGCACATCCTACAGGAGGTCGAGGGTATGGGTTAGTCTATGTTCTGCATACTGCACATCCTACAGGAGGTCGAGGGTTTGGGTCAGTCTATGTTCTGCGTACTGCACATCCTACAGGAGGTCGAGGGTATGGGTTAGTAGTCTATGTTCTGCATACTGCACATCCTACAGGAGGTCGATGGTATGGTTAGTTTATGTTCTGCATACTGCACATCTTTACAGGAGGTCGAGGGTATGGGTTAGTCTATGTTCTGCATACTGCACATCCTACAGGAGGTCGAGGGTATGGGTTAGTAGTCTATGTTCTGCATACTGCACATCCTACAGGAGGTCGAGAGTATGGGTCAGTCTATGTTCTGCATACTGCACATCCTACAGGAGGTCGAGGGTTTGGGTCAGTCTATGTTCTGCGTACTGCACATCCTACAGGAGGTCGAGGGTATGGGTTAGTCTATGTTCTGCATACTGCACATCCTACAGGAGGTCGATGGTATGGGTTAGTTTATGTTCTGCATACTGCACATCTTTACAGGAGGTCGAGGGTATGGGTTAGTCTATGTTCTGCATACTGCACATCCTACAGGAGGTCGAGGGTATGGGTTAGTCTATGTTCTGCATACTGCACATCCTACAGGAGGTCGAGGGTATGGGTTAGTCTATGTTCTGCATACTGCACATCCTACAGGAGGTCGAGGGTATGGGTTAGTCTATGTTCTGCATACTGCACATCCTACAGGAGGTTGAGGCTATGGGTTAGTCTATGTTCTGCATACTGCACATCCTACAGGAGGTCGAGGGTATGGGTTAGCCTATGTTCTGCATACTGCACATCCCACAGGAGGTCGAGGGTATGGGTTAGTCTATGTTCTGCATACTGCACATCCTACAGGAGGTAGAGGGTATGGGTTAGTCTATGTTCTGCATACTGCACATCCTACAGGAGGTCGAGGGTATGGGTTAGTCTATGTTCTGCATACTGCACATCCTACAGGAGGTCGAGGCTATGGGTTAGTCTATGTTCTGCATACTGCACATCCTACAGGAGGTCGAGGGTATGGGTTAGCCTATGTTCTGCATACTGCACATCCCACAGGAGGTTGAGGGTATGGGTTAGCCTATGTTCTGCATACTGCACATCCTACAGGAGGTCGAGGGTATGGGTTAGTCTATGTTCTGCATACTGCACATCTTTACAGGAGGTCGAGGGTATGGGTTAGTCTATGTTCTGCATACTGCACATCCTACAGGAGGTCGAGGGTATGGGTTAGTCTATGTTCTGCATACTGCACATCCTACAGGAGGTCGAGGGTATAGGTTAGTCTATATTCTGCATACTGCACATCCTACAGGAGGTCGAGGCTATGGGTTAGTCTATGTTCTGCATACTGCACATCCTACAGGAGGTCGAGGGTATGGGTTAGCCTATGTTCTGCATACTGCACATCCCACAGGAGGTTGAGGGTATGGGTTAGCCTATGTTCTGCATACTGCACATCCTACAGGAGGTTGAGGGTATGGGTTAGCCTATGTTCTGCATACTGCACATCCCACAGGAGGTCGAGGGTATGGGTTAGTCTATGTTCTGCATACTGCACATCCTACAGGAGGTCGAGGGTATGGGTTAGTCTATGTTCTGCATACTGCACATCCTACAGGAGGTCGAGGGTATGGGTTAGTCTATGTTCTGAATACTGCACATCCTACAGGAGGTCGAGGCTATGGGTTAATCTATGTTCTGCATACTGCACATCATACAGGAGGTCGAGGGTATGGGTTAGTCTATGTGCTGCATACTGCACATCCTACAGGAGGTCGAGGGTATGGGTTAGTCTATGTTATGCATACTGCACATCCTACAGGAGGTCGAGGGTATGGTTTAGTCTATGTTCTGCATACTGCACATCCCACAGGAGGTTGAGGGTATGGGTTAGTATTTGTGCTGCATACTGCACATCCTACAGGAGGTCGAGGGTATGGGTTAGTCTATGTTCTGCATACTGCACATCCTACAGGAGGTTGAGGCTATGGGTTAATCTATGTTCTGCATACTGCACATCCTAAAGGAGGTCGAGGGTATGGGTTAGTCTATGTGCTGCATACTGCACATCCTAAAGGAGGTCGAGGGTATGGGTTAGTCTATGTTATGCATACTGCACATCCTACAGGAGCTCGAGGGTATGGGTTAGTCTATGTTCTGCATACTGCACATCCCACAGGAGGTTGAGGGTATGGGTTAGCCTATGTTCTGCATACTGCACATCCCACAGGAGGTAGAGGGTATGGGTTAGTCTATGTTCTGCATACTGCACATCCTACAGGAGGTTGAGGGTATGGGTTAGTCTATGTTCTGCATACTGCACATCCTACAGGAGGTCGAGGCTATGGGTTAATCTATGTTCTGCATACTGCACATCCTACAGGAGGTCGAGGGTATGGGTTAGTCTATGTGCTGCATACTGCACATCCTACAGGAGGTCGAGGGTATGGGTTAGTCTATGTTATGCATACTGCACATCCTACAGGAGGTTGAGGGTATGGGTTAGTCTATGTGCTGCATACTGCACATCCTACAGGAGGTCGAGGGTATGGGTTAGTCTATGTTATGCATACTGCACATCCTACAGGAGGTCGAGGGTATGGGTTAGTCTATGTTCTGCATACTGCACATCCCACAGGAGGTTGAGGGTATGGGTTAGTATTTGTGCTGCATACTGCACATCCTACAGGAGGTCGAGGGTATGGGTTAGTCTATGTTCTGCATACTGCACATCCCACAGGAGGTTGAGGGTATGGGTTAGTCTATGAGCTGCATACTGCACATCCTACAGGAGGTCGAGGGTATGGGTTAGGGGCCTGGGAAATTACTGTTGCTGACAAGGGCACTGGGGATAAGGATGCTTTAACAGAAATAAGTGGGTTTATTATAGGTAGAAAGTATTGTAGGGTGTAAAGTAAGGGTACTTGAGTTTAATGTACGGAGAGTAACAAAAAGCTATTAATGATAACAAATGGTGTTCTAGGGTGATGAGTAAGGGCACTTGTTTGAAGAGTATAATTTAAGGGTGCTTACGTAGGGTATTCCTGCTGCTCTCATTTCTCTGTAGAGGTCTGCTATCTCTGTGTCGTTGGCGTATCCATAGCGACAGAGCTGGAACCCAAGGGACCAATAGGCAGGGAGCACGGGACGTCCAATCAGCTGAAGGGAATGAACAAGGAATTTAAACCAGTTACGAAAGTTTACTTTTGGCTGAGATATGTCTTAAACAAGTTGTTGATTATGTGCTCTGTCGTGCACTGTCTGAAGTTGCATGTGTGTGTGTGTGTGTGTGTGTGTGTGTGTGTGTGTGTGTGTGTGTGTGTGTGTGTGTGTGTGTGTGTGTGTGTGTGTGTGTGTGTGTGTGTGTGTGTGTGTGTGTGTGTGTGTGTGTGTGTGTGTGTGTGTTTGTGTGTTTAGATTGGCTAGATGAGGGAGCAATGAAGCGTAAAAGTCGCAGCTGCTGTAGTCCATCAGGAGGTGCACAAAGCCAGACAAAACACAACACACACACACAGAGAGAGAGAGACTTACGGCAGTATACTCCTCCACCACCAGTTCTGGAGTGGGTCCCATCACAATGTAGAAGTCCAGGATGCCCCCCAGGGTACGATAGGTCAGGGCAGGGGTCGGCTGGAAGGTCACATCTAGTTTCAAAGGTTAAAGGTCAGTGAATGTAAATATTTATATTTATATATATTCCTCTAAGGTCAACAAAGGACCATTTTGCAATTTATATTACATGATGCCAGTATGTCCTTGAAATTAAACAAATCAAAGGAGACACACTGTACGTAGAAAGAGAATGTTTGAGCTGGAGTTAGAAAGGGGTCCTTGAGTAAGATGGCGCCGGAGAGGAAGGCAGATGTTTTACGTGTACCCAACCTAGTGTGCTTTTTTTGTTCGCTTATTTGTGTTGATTGTAACTTATTTTGTAACTTATTTTGTACATAATGTTGCTACTAATGTCTCTTATGACCGAAAATAACTTCTGGACATCAGGACAGCGATGGTTCACCGCGGACTGGCAGAATATTTTTTTTCCTTTCTCGACTCTGACGAGCCCGATGCGAAGGATATACTGCTTTCTCTGGAACAGGCCCAAATCCCTGTCATTTGCGTGAAGAGGAGGCGGAGAAACAGAGGCCAAAGGGCGGGGCTGCCTTCTAAGAATTTGCAGGCGATCGAATGAACCCCCACTGCCTTCCATTCTGCTAGCAAACGCGTAATCTTTGGAGAATAAAATTGACGCGCTACTCGTAAGATTAAACTACCAGCAGGACATTAAAAACTGTAACATCTTATGCTTCACGGAGTCGTGGCTGAACGACGACACTATCAACATACAGCTGGCTGGTTATACACCGGCAGGATAGAACAGTGGTGTCTGTTAAGACAAGGGGCGGCGGACAATGTATTTTTGTAAATAACAGCTGGTGCATGATATCTAAGGAAGTTAGACTATCTCATGATAAACTGTAGACCACACAATCTACCTAGAGAGTTTTCATCTGTATTTTTCGTAGCTGTTTACAAACCACCACAGTCAGAGGCTGGCACTAAGACAGCATTGAATGAGCTGTATTCTGCCATAAGCGACCAAGAAAATGCTCACCCAGAGGCAGCGCTCCTAGTAGCCGGGGACTTTGTTAAATGAGCAACCAGAGGAAAAAGATCTTTGGACCACCTATACTCCGCACACAGAGACGCATACGAAGCTCTTCCTCGCCCTCAATTTGGCAAATCTGACCATAATTATATCCTCCTGATTCCTGATTACAAGCAAAAATTAAAGCAGGAAGCACCCGTGACGAGATCAATAAAAAAGTGGTCAGATGAAGCAGATCCTAAACTACAGGACTGTATAGTATATGCCATTTAGCTGACGCTTTTATCCAAAGCGACTTACAGTCATGTGTGCATACATTCTACGTATGGGTGGTCCCGGGAATCGAACCCACTACCCTGGCGTTACAAGCGCCATGCTCTACCAACTGAGCCACAGAAAGACCACTGTTTTGTTATCCCAGACTGGAATATGTTCCGGGGATTCCTCCGATGGCATTGAGGAGTACACCACATCAGTCATTGGCTTCATCAATAAGTGCATCGATGATGTCGTCCCCACAGTGACCGTACGTACGTACATACCCCAATCAGAAGCCATGGATTACAGGCAGCATCCTCACTAAATTAAAGGCTCCCTGCGGACCTGGCATCCTTTCGCTCCCTCCTCTCTACATTTTCCTCTTCTGTCTCTGCTGCTAAAGCCACTTTCTACCACTCTAAATTCCAAGCTTCTGCCTCTAACCCTAGGAAGCTCTTTGCCACCTTCTCCTCCCTCCTGAATCCTCCTCCCCCTCCCCCCCTCCTCCCTCTCTGCAGATGACTTCGTCAACCATTTTGAAAAGAAGGTCGACGACATCCGATCCTCGTTTGCTAAGTCAAACGACACCGCTGGTTCTGCTCACACTGCCCTACCCTGTGCTCTGACCTCTTTCTCCCCTCTCTCTCAGATGAAATCTCGCGTCTTGTGACGGCCGGCCGCCCAACAACCTGCCCGCTTGACCCTATCCCTCCTCTCTTCTCCAGACCATTTCCGGAGACCTTCTCCCTTACCTCACCTCGCTCATCAACTCATCCCTGACCGCTGGCTACGTCCCTTCCGTCTTCAAGAGAGCGAGAGTTGCACCCCTTCTGAAAAAACCTACACTCGATCCCTCCGATGTCAACAACTACAGACCAGTATCCCTTCTTTCTTTTCTCTCCAAAACTCTTGAACGTGCCGTCCTTGGCCAGCTCTCCCGCTATCTCTCTCAGAATGACCTTCTTGATCCAAATCAGTCAGGTTTCAAGACTAGTCATTCAACTGAGACTGCTCTTCTCTGTATCACGGAGGCGCTCCACACCGCTAAAGCTAACTCTCTCTCCTCTGCTCTCATCCTTCTAGACCTATCGGCTGCCTTCGATACTGTGAACCATCAGATCCTCCTCTCCACCCTCTCCGAGTTGGGCATCTCCGGCACGGCCCATGCTTGGATTGCGTCCTACCTGACAGGTCGCTCCTACCAGGTGGCGTGGCGAGAATCTGTCTCCTCACCACGCACTCTCACCACTGGTGTCCCCCAGGGCTCTGTTCTAGGCCCTCTCCTATTCTCGCTATACACCAAGTCACTTGGCTCTGTCATAACCTCACATGGTCTCTCCTATCATTGCTATGCAGACGACACACAATTAATCTTCTCCTTTCCCCCTTCTGATGACCAGGTGGCGAATCGCATCTCTGCATGTCTGGCAGACATATCAGTGTGGATGACAGATCACCACCTCAAGCTGAACCTCGGCAAGACGGAGCTGCTCTTCCTCCCAGGGAAGGACTGCCCGTTCCATGATCTCGCCATCACGGTTGACAACTCCATTGTGTCCTCCTCCCAGAGCGCTAAGAACCTTGGCGTGATCCTGGACAACACCCTGTCGTTCTCAACTAACATCAAGGCGGTGGCCCGTTCCTGTAGGTTCATGCTCTACAACATCCGCAGAGTACGACCCTGCCTCACACAGGAAGCGGCGCAGGTCCTAATCCAGGCACTTGTCATCTCCCGTCTGGACTACTGCAACTCGCTGTTGGCTGGGCTCCCTGCCTGTGCCATTAAACCCCTACAACTCATCCAGAACGCCGCAGCCCTTCTGGTGTTCAACCTTCCCAAGTTCTCTCACATCACCCCGCTCCTCCGCTCTCTCCACTGGCTTCCAGTTGAAGCTCGCATCCGCTACAAGACCATGGTGCTTGCCTACGGAGCTGTGAGGGGAACGGCACCTCAGTACCTCCAGGCTCTGATCAGGCCCTACACCCAAACAAGGGCACTGCGTTCATCCACCTCTGGCCTGCTCGCCTCCCTACCACTGAGGAAGTACAGTTCCCGCTCAGCCCAGTCTAAACTGTTCGCTGCTCTGGCCCCCCAATGGTGGAACAAACTCCCTCACGACGCCAGGACAGCGGAGTCAATCACCACCTTCCGGAGACACCTGAAACCCTACCTCTTTAAGGAATACCTAGGATAGGATAAGTAATCCTTCTCACCCCCCTTTAAGATTTAGATGCACTATTGCAAAGTGACTGTTCCACTGGATGTCATAAGGTGAATGCACCAATTTGTAAGTCGCTCTGGATAAGAGCGTCTGCTAAATGACTTAAATGTAAATGTAAATGCTTGAGCTGATGGATTCAAGGAGCGGGACTCTAACCCGGAAGGAAGCATATAAGAAATCCCGCTATGCCCTCCAAAGAACCATCAAACAGGCAAAGATTCAATACAGGACTAAGATCGAATCGTACTACACGATGAGCTAAACTACTTCTATGCTTTCTTCGAGGCAAATAACACTGAAACATTACAGACTACAAAGGGAAGCACAGCCGAGAGCTGCCCAGTGACACAAGCCTACCAGACAAGCTAAACTACTTCTATGCTTGCTTCGAGGCAAATAACACTGAAACATGCATGAGTGCACCAGCTGTTCTGGAAGACTGTGTGATCATGCTCTCCGAACCTCTCCCTGACCGAGTCTGTAATGCCAACATGTTTTAAGCAGACCACCATAGTGCCTGTGCCCAAGAACACTATGGTAACCTGCCAAAATGACTACTGACTGGCTGGTCAAGGCTCACATCAGCACCATTATCCCAGAAACCCTAGCTAGACCCCCTCCAATTTGCATACCGCCCCAATAGATCCACAGATGATGCAATCTCTATTGCACTCCACACTATCCTTTCCCACCTGGACAAAAGGAGATGTGAGAATGCTATTCATTGACTACAGCTCAGCGTTCAACACCATAGTACCCTCAAAGCTAAGGACCCTGGAACTAAACATTAAATTTGCAGATGACACAACAGTAGTTGGCCTGTTGTTTCTGGTTGCTGAATGATTATTTCCCTTCTGTAGCAAACTGGCTCAAATTAAGATACTACATCTGTAGAAATAGGGTGTTTTGAGCTGTAGTTAGAAAAATAGGTGCTATCCAGAACTTAAAAGTGTTCTTCAGAGAACTCTTTGAAGAAGCATTTTGGTTCCCGGTAGAACCCTCTGTGGAAAGGATTCTACATGGAACCCAAAAGGGTTCTCCTATGAGAGTGGTCACCAATCTTTTCTGAGCTGAGATCAGAATGATTTTTAACATAACCTATTAAAAACAGTACCGCAGTACCAGTACAATATCACCGCATATTGGCTTTGCTTGAATTGCCCTGCCAATGCATTGTTGTTTGGAATATTTTTTTTAAATGATACTAAAACATTTGAGATAAGACTAACTGTTCTAACCGGTAGTTGTATTACTTGTGGGACACAGCTGAGTGAGGTACATTAAAAATAATTAGCTTTTTATATTTATTTTGGGCTGATTTCCTGCATCTGATGGTCTGTCTCAACTACTCAACCACTCAACATCCCTCCTCTCTCCTTATCCACCACTGACACTGACCAAATTCATGTTGTTACTCCTATGAACAGAGAGAGAGAGAAAGAAAGAGAGAGAGATAGAGAAGGGGAAATGAGTGGGTGTGTTAGAGGGAGGCAGAGACTGCTAATGCTCCGAAAGATCTGAAGTAACATTCCAATGCCAATACAGAGAGAACACCTAAGAGAGAGAGATGGATGGGGGGTGGGGTAGAACCGACCTAGAATACATCACAATAAAATGCCGTCCGCATTACCTCCCGCAAGAATTATCTTCGGTCATCGTCACAGCCGTGTATATTCCCCGTCAAGCCGACAACGGCTCTCAAGGAACTACACTGAACTTTATGCAAACTGTAATCATCCTGTAAACCTCATATCCTGAAGTTGCATGTATTGTAGCTGGAGACTTGAACAATCTGAGGAAAACACTACGGAAGAATAAACAACTATGAGGAACTGTGTGTAGATTGATGTATAAAAAAAAACAATTTAATCAATTTAGTATAAGGCTGTAACGTAACATAATGTGGAAAAAGTGAAGGACTCCAACCTATCCACAATGGCCAAGACCAGAGAGCTGTGTTAGGACATCAGGGATGCAATTGTAGACCTGCACAAGGCTGGGATGGGCTACAGGACAATAGGCAAGCAGCTTGGTGAGAAGGCAACAACTGTTGGCACAATTATTAGAAAATGGAAGAAGTTCAAGATGACGGTCAATCACCCTCGGTCTGGGGCTCCATGCAAGATCTCACCTCGTGGGGCATCAATGATCATGAGGAAGGTGAGGGATTAGCCCAGAACTACGCGGCAGGACCTGGTCAATGACCTGAAGAGAGCTGGGACCACAGTCTCAAAGAAAACCATTAGTAACAGACTACGCCGTATTGGATTAAAATCCTGCAGCGCACGCAAGGTCCCCCTGCTCAAGCCAGCGCATGTCCAGGCCCGTCTGAAGTTTGCCAATGACCATCTGGATGATCCAGAGGAGGAATGGGAGAAGGTCATGTGGTCTGATGAGACCAAAATAGAGCTTTTTGGACTAAACTCCACTCGCCGTGTTTGGAGGAAGAAGAAGGATGAGAACACCATCCCAACCGTGAAGCATGGAGGTGGAAACATCATTCTTTGGGGATGCTTTTCTGCAAAGGGGACAGGACGACTGCACCGTATTGAGGGGAGGATGGATCAGGCCGTGTATCGCAAGTCCTCACACGTTCACATACATATACATAGATGAATATGACTGTGTGCATATGGCCAGGCACATAAAGTGTGTGTGTGAATGTGTGCGTTGTCCTCACCCATAGCGTTGCTGTTCAGCAGTAGTACCCCATGAGCATTGGCGGTCGTCTCTAGACCCATATAAAAGGGATGCACACCATAGCCATTCAACTTATACTGTACCGGGAGAGAAAGAGAGAGAGACAGAGATGAAAAATTATGCATTAGATCCCAGAGAGTCCCAGAGTTAATTTGAGTGGAGGCACAGATAGAGACTGGATACTGAGTTCCCTCTGTGGAGGCACAGATAGAGACTGGATACTGAGTTCCCTCTGTGGAGGCACAGATAGAGACTGGATACTGAGTTCCCTCTGTGGAGGCACAGATAGAGACTGGATACTGAGTTCCCTCTGTGGAGGCACAGATAGAGACTGGATACTGAGTTCCCTCTGTGGAGGCACAGATAGAGACTGGATACTGAGTTCCCTCTGTGGAGGCACAGATAGAGACTGGATACTGAGTTCCCTCTGTGGAGGCACAGATAGAAACTAGATACTGGGTTCCCTCTGTGGAGGCAGAGAGAGAGACTGGATACTGAGTTCCCTCTGTAGAGGCACAGACAGAGACTGGATACTGGGTTCCCTCTGTGGAGGCAGAGAGAGAGACTGGATACTGAGTTCCCTCTGTGGAGGCACAGACAGAGACTGGATACTGGATTCCCTCTGTGGAGGAAGAGAGAGAGACTGGATACTGAGTTCCCTCTGTGGAGGCAGAGATATAGATTGAATGCTGAGTTCCCTCTGTGGAGAAAAATATAGAAATTCCTGGTGGCATAAGGATGTGGCGTGATGTCACGAGTCAGAAGAGAAAGGTTGTTCGCTCTAACAAGGACTGACAGCTAATGACGACACACACAATCACACAAAAACGCACGAGCACACCCACCCATCCACACACACACACACACACACACACACACACACACACACACACACACACACACACACACACACACACACACACACACACACACACACACACACACACACACACACACACACACACACACACACACACACACACACACATAGGAGAGGCTCAAGAGGGGAACATACACACTGCATTACCCTGTGGAGTTGTCATAACAGCTCAGCAATTAAACAGGATAAAGCAGCCACGTGCAGACTTCTTGGCCCTGCATGTGTTGGGCATTATGAATGTCATGATTATACTGGTCCATCTGGTCAAATGCCAACAGACACTGATAGGAAGTTTTCAATTTAATATAATGTCTACTCTGTTTGGGACTGTGTGTGTGTGTGTGTGTGTGTGTGTGTGTGTGTGTGTGTGTGTGTGTGTGTGTGTGTGTGTGTGTGTGTGTGTGTGTGTGTGTGTGTGTGTGTGTGTGTGTGTGTGTGTGTGTGTGTGTGTGTGTGAGTGTACGTTTGCGTGTGTGTGTGTGTATTTATGTATGTGTGTGTGTATCTGTGTGTCTCTGTGTGTGTGTGTATGTATGTTTGTGTGAGTGTACGTTTGCGTGTGTGTGTGTGTGTGTGTGTATGTGTGTGTGTGTATTTATGTATGTGTGTGTGTATCTGTGTGTGTGTGTGTGTGTGTGTGTGTGTGTGTGTGTGTGTGTGTGTGTGTGTGTGTGTGTGTGTGTGTGTGTGTGTGTGTGTGTATGTTTGTGTGTGTATGTGTGTGCGAGTGACTCACCCCAGGAGGCTGGTCCTTTGTGAACATGCCCCAGGTATGATAGTTGAGATCGTGTTTGTATGAGGCGTGTTCTGTCTCTCCAAAGCCATAGACATAATCTGAAGACAGACGTGTTGACACCTGGATGAACAGATCTGAGAAGGTAAAGCCTGGCAACGCAGAGTCCCATCTGAGAGAGAGACAGAGAGAGAGAGAGAGAGAGAGAGAGAGAGAGAGAGAGAGAGAGAGAGAGAGAGAAATAGCATGGGACAAAGAGTGGAAATTTTTATTCATCCTTCACCATTGTAGTCATTGTTTGTACCCCATTCTCATATCTATGGTGGAGTTAGCATCCAGGGACTGTTGCTATGAGGGAGGTCACTTACATTAATGTGCCAGTGCTCTTTCTGATGACCTGGATGCCAAAAGGCTGTTTTTTGACCTGGACGATATAAAGTCTCTTGGTCTCATCTGTCTCTGGGGTGGAGGGGACATTAAGGGGGACAGGAACCTCAAATCGCTTATTTGTAGGGTCATAGATCTAGAAAGAGAGAGAAAGAGAGAGACAGAGAGAGAGACAGAGAGAGAGAGTCAGACAGAACGACAGACAGACAGACAGACAGACAGACAGACAGACAGACAGACAGACAGACAGACAGACAGACAGACAGACAGACAGACAGACAGACAGACAGACAGATGAGTACCATGTGACACTAACTGAGTCATTCCAATCTTTCAGTCATAAGAGGGAAGGAACCTTAAACTGCAGTAGGTCTGCACTGTGGTATTTGATCTCCACTCTGAGAGAGTTTATGTCTGGAGATTCTGGTCTCCCGCTGCTCCGGAGCCCAGCGTTCCGCGTGATGTCGAAGCTCCAGCCAGAAGGTTGCTCTATCACCGTGGTAGCGGTGTAACCATAGTCTTCAGGGTAGTAACACCACGGGACGCCCTCAGTGGTAGACGTCTGGTCAGGAGAGAGACATTCAAAGTATCAACATGGGTGTTTTGATTAAATATTTATTTGATTAAATATTTGATTAAATACCTTTCGGAGGAACTGAGTGTGTGTGTGTGTGTGTGTGTGTGTGTTTTTGAGACCCACCCCCCAGATGCAGCCCCTGGCCCTACACTTGGTCTCGTCACTGTCGGGCTCTGGGTAGCAGTCAAAGCGCTGGATCTCTGGCGCTGGATCACTGACCTGGTCCCATCGCACTGTGTAGTTCTGACCCAGAGTCAGATTCAAATCTTTCAGATACAACACCTAGGACCAAGAGAGGAGGGGGGATAGGTGACAGAGGGGGACGAGATGGGTGGGGGGACAAAGTGAGAGACAGAGAGTATATTTAAGCAATAAGTCATGATGGGATGTGGACTATGGCCAATATACCACTCCTAAGGGCTGTTCTTATGCATTATTATGGAGTTGCTCCCCAATTTGCTGCTATAAAAGCCTCCACTCTTCTGGGTAGACGTTCCACTAGATGCTGGAACATTGCTTTGGGGACTTACTTCCATTCAGCCACAAGAGCATTAATGAGGTCAGGCACTAATGTTAGGTGATTAAGCCTGGCTTGTAGTCGGCTTTACAATTCATCCCAAAGGTGTTGGATGGGGTTGAAGTTCTTCCACACCGATCTCGACAAACCATTTCTGTATGGACCTCGCTTTGTGCTCGGGGGCATTGTCATGCTGAAACAGGAAAGGGCCTCCCCCAAACTGTTGCCACAAAGTTGGAGGCACAGAATAGTCTAGAATGTCATTGTATGCTGTAGCATTAAGATTTCCCTTCACTGGAACTAAGGGGCCTGAACCATGAACAACAGCCCCAGACTATTATTAATCATCCACCAAACTTTACAGTTGGCGCTACGCTCATGGGCAGGTAGTGTTGTCCTGGCATCCGCCAAACCCAGATTCATCCGTCAGACGGCCAGATGCAGAGGCGTGATTCATTCCTCCAGAAAATGTGTTTCCACAGCTCAGAGTACAATGGTGGGAAGCTTTACACCACTCAAGCCGACGTTTGGCACTGCTCACGGTGATGTTAGGCTTGTGTGCGGCTGCTCGTCCATGGAAACCCAGTTCATGAAGCTCCAGACGAAAAGTTATAGTGCTGACGTTACTCCCAGAGGCAGTTTGGAACTTGGTAGTGAGTGTTGCAACCTGAGGAAAGAAGCAGCTTGTGTGGCCTGCCACTTCGCGGCTGAGCGGTTGTTGCTCTACATTTTTTTTATTGAACCTTTCTTTAACTTGGCAAATCAGTTAAGAACAAATTCTTATTTCCAATGACGGCCTACTGGGGAAAAGTGGTTTAATTAACTGCCCCGTTCAGGAGCAGAACAACAGATTTTTACTTTGTCAGCTCAGGAATTCGATACAGCTACCTTTCGGTTACTGGCCCAAAGCTCGAACCACTAGGCTACCGGCCGCCCTGATATATCAGTGCTTAAAGTTGACCGGGGCAGCTCTAGCAGGGCAGAAACTTGACAAACTGACGTGTTGGAAAGGTGGCATCCTATGAGCTCTTCAGTAAAGCCATTCTAATGGCAATGTTTGTCTATGGAGATTGCATGGCTGGGTAAACAATTTAATACAACTGTCAGCAATGAGTGTGGCTGAAATAGACACATCCCAATAAAGACAATTCCTCCTGACAGGTTATACTGTAGGTAACCCTGGCCTGTCAGTGTCTGAGGTTTAGCTAACGCTTTTACCTACCTACCTACCTACCCACCTACCTACCTACCACCATGTTAGTACCTCTATCATACCTATCTACCACCATGTTAGTACCTCTATCCAACCTACCACCATGTTAGTACCTCTATCATACCTACCACCATGTTAGTACCTCTATCCTACCTACCACCATGTTAGTACCTCTATCCTACCTACCACCATGTTAGTACCTCTATCATACGTACCATGTTAGTACCTCTATCCTACCTACCACCATGTTAGTAGGTACCTCTATCACACCTACCTACCATGTTAGTACCTCTATCACACCTACCTACCATGTTAGTACCTCTATCACACCTACCTACCATGTTAGTACCTCTATCACACCTACCTACCATGGTAGTACCTCTATCATACCTACATTCCATGTTAGTACCTCAATCATACCTACCTAACATGTTAGTACCTCTATCACACCTACCTACCATGTTAGTACCTCTATCACACCTACCTACCATGTTAGTACCCCAATCATACCTACAATGTTAGTACCTCTATCGTACCTACCATGTTAGTACCTCAACCATACCTACAATGTTAGTACATCTATCGTACCTACCATGTTAGTACCTCTATCACACCTATCTACCACCATGTTAAAAGTTACCTCTATCACACCTACCTACCATGTTAGTACATCTAACATACCTACCTACCATGTTAGTACCTCAACGATATCTACAATGTTTGTACCTCTATCGTACCTACCTACCACGTTAGTAACTCTATCATACCTACCTACCATGTTAGTACCTCTATCCAACCTACCACCATGTTAGTACCTCTATCATACCTACCACCATGTTAGTACCTCTATCCTACCTACCACCATGTTAGTACCTCTATCCTACCTACCACCATGTTAGTACTTCTATCATACGTACCATGTTAGTACCTCTATCCTACCTACCACCATGTTAGTAGGTACCTCTATCACACCTACCTACCATGTTAGTACCTCTATCACACCTACCTACCATGTTAGTACCTCTATCACACCTACCTACCATGGTAGTACCTCTATCATACCTACCTTCCATGTTAGTACCTCAATCATACCTACCTACCATGTTAGTACCTCTATCACACCTACCTACCATGTTAGTACCTCTATCACACCTAC
>NC_068421.1:2361407-2418907 GCF_023373465.1 Oncorhynchus keta
CCCCTCATCTCCACCAACATCTCTCCTTCTGTTCCTCTCATCTCCACCAACATATCTCCTCCTGTTCCTCTCATCTCCTCCAACATCTCTCCTCCTGTTCCTCTCATCTCCTCCAATATCTCTCCTCATGTTCCTCTCATCTCCTCCAACATCTCTCCTCCTGTTCCTCTCATCTCCTCCAACATCTCTCCTCATGTTCCTCTCATCTCCTCCAATATCTCTCCTTCTGTTCCTCTCATCTCCTCCAATATCTCTCCTCCTGTTCCTCTCATCTCCACCAACATCTCTCCTCCAACATCTCTCCTCCAACATCTCTCCTCCTGTTCCTCTCATCTCCTCCAACATCTCTCCTCATGTTCCTCTCATCTCCTCCAACATCTCTCCTCCTGTTCCTCTCATCTCCTCCAACATCTCTCATTCTGTTCCTCTCATCTCCTCCAACATCTCTCATTCTGTTCCTCTCATCTCCTCCAACATCTCTCATTCTGTTCCTCTCATCTCCTCCAACATCTCTCCTCATGTTCCTCTCATCTCCTCCAACATCTCTCCTCCTGTTCCTCTCATCTCCTCCAACATCTCTCCTCCTGTTCCTCTCATCTCCTCCAACATCTCTCATTCTGTTCCTCTCATCTCCTCCAACATCTCTCCTCCTGTTCCTCTCATCTCCTCCAACATCTCTCCTCCTGTTCCTCTCATCTCCTCCAACATCTCTCCTTCTGTTCCTCTCATCTCCTCCAACATCTCTCATTCTGTTCCTCTCATCTCCTCCAACATCTCTCCTCCTGTTCCTCTCATCTCCTCCAACATATCTCCTCATGTTCCTCTCATCTCCTCCAACATCTCTCCTCCTGTTCCTCTCATCTCCTCCAACATCTCTCCTCATGTTCCTCTCATCTCCTCCAACATATCGACTTCTTTCCTCTCCTGTCAGGTACCTTTTTACTCCTAATTGACTGCACCGCACCCCTTCCTCCTCCCACCCCCGTAACCTCATTGGCCCACCAGGACAAGGCGCAGCAGTGAGGAAACCAATCTAAACTCTCATCTGATCAGAAGCTCTTTACACAGCTGTGTGATGCCCAAATTAGGTCCCGCAGGATCTCAACACCCCTTTAATCAATGAGACAGGGAGATTCTCTTTCTAGTGTCTCTGTGTCTCCTCTGTCCTTCTTCCTACATATTTCCTCCCTTATCTCTATCCCTCTGAATCTGACTGATATAGTACAGCAGTGGTTCTCTTCTCCAGTGTGCTTTATGTAAAGCTCTTGTAAATAGTCTACTCCTTTTTCATGTCTTTCTAGGAAGGAAGCAAAGATGAAGTAAACAGAATGCTCACCTTTTCATAGTCAAACCACACAGCGTCTGGGACGTAGGCTTGGATCCACTCCACCCCCTGCAGAAATCAACCAATCACGCATCAGCAAGGGCAAAACAAACACCAAATGAGGTAATTGGTTGAGCAGACTTCTCCCTATTTCTCTCCACACAACATGGCCGATCCAAAAACGAAACAGCCTTGGCAATGTTCTAACAGTAGAGGATCTGGGTTTGGTTGAAGTTATGCCTGCATCACAACTGGATGTGGGGTCACAATCAAAAGCAAAGGCACCATCAAGAGATGGACAATGGCCTTTGAGGATTGTAGGGCGGCAGACATGAGTAATCGATAACCAAGCGGCTGTCCTTTGATAGAGCTGTCTTAACTGTGTTCACTGTCCTGCTGACAGACGGGAACACAGAGAGAACAGAGGGATGAAACAGAGACAAAGAACAGAGGGAATGAAAAGAATAGAGAGAAAGAGAATGATGTGTCCTTTTCAAGCAGAGCGATGGTAAAGCATGCCGTCTGTGAACACCACAAGTTCTCCTCTCTCTAACTTTAAAGCCACTGCTGACACCATTTGTTTCACTGGCCTGCCTTGTCCCCTTTAATGTTCTACAGAACCCTGTCATTAGGGATCGGAGAGAGGCAATTATATGAAGAGGAGAAGAAAGAGGGGATGGACAAAAGTGGTCAAGAAGAAGAAGTTTCAAGTAGTATTAGTTGTATGTACAGTACGGAATATGCATTTTTTTTACACCATCCAACAAAATGCTTACTGCAGGTTCCTTCTCGACCATGAAACAACAAAAATAAACAGTAAAAAAAATCACAACAGGAACATAAAGTAAATGGCCCTGTAGAATAGAATAAACATTTTAGCACCAGTATAATACAGGAAGGCACAATTTATAGTCCAATATTTCCATGTGTATTGTGGTAGAGGCAAGTGTAAAGAAGCAGAAGAATAAGAAGCAGAAGAATAAGAAGCAGAAGAAGAAGAAGAAGAAGAAGAAGAAGCAGAAGAAGAAGAAGAAGAAGAAGAAGAAGAAGCAGAAGAAGCAGAAGAAGAAGAAGAAGAAGAAGAAGAAGAAGCAGAAAAAGAAGAAGAAGAAGAAGCAGAAGAAGCAGAAGAAGAAGCAGAAGAAGAAGAAGAAAAGGAAGAAGCAGAAGAAGAAGAAGAAGCAGAAAAAGAAGAAGAAAAGGAAGAAGCAGAAGAAGAAGAAGCAGAAAAAGAAGAAGAAGAAAAGGAAGAAGCAGAAGAAGAAGAAGAAGAAGAAGAAGCAGAAGAAGAAGGAGAAGCAGGAGAAGAAGAAGAAGAAGAAGAAGAAGAAGAAGAAGAAGAAGAAGAAGAAGAAGAAGAAGAAGAAGAAGCAGAAGAAGAAGAAGAAGCAGAAGAAGAAGAAGAAGAAGAAGAAGAAGAAGAAGAAGAAGAAGAAGAAGAAGAAGCAGAAGAAGAAGAAGAAGAAGAAGAAGAAGAAGAAGAAGAAGAAGAAGAAGAAGAAGAAGAAGCAGAAGCAGAAGAAGAAGAAGAAGAAGAAGAAGAAGAAGAAGAAGAAGAAGAAGAAGAAGAAGCAGAAGAAGAAGAAGAAGAAGCAGAAGCAGAAGAAGAAGAAGAAGAAGAAGAAGAAGCAGAAGAGGCTTCCTTGGTCTTTATACTGCTGAATTGTGTAAAACAGAAATCTTATTTTTTTCTCATATCATCCACAGTTCCAGGAAATCCCCATCTTTTCCCACAAGCGAAAACCCTCAGACATGATACAGGTGAAGGATAGCTGCTATCTGCACATCGTTAACTGCTGGCTCACTCATTCATAGCTAGCATCAGTCAGCAGCTTGACTAATGCAGAGGAACTGTTAACGCTGCCATTAATCCTAACAGTAATTGAAAGGAACAGAGGGCTCGATCCTCATTTGGAGTGATGAGGCAAGTTGAATAGAGGGAAGATCTGAACCTGGGCTCGAGACTCATACATTGGTCTCAGGTTAGAGTGATACCACTAAATATTATGGGAAAGGTAGCAGGTAGCGGCAGGTTAGCCTAGTGGTTAGAGCATTGGTTCAGTAACCGGAAGGTTGCTAGCTCGAATCCCAGAGTTGACCAGATATAAATCTGTTGTTCTGCCCCTGAGCAAGGCACCTAACCCACTTTTCCCCGGTAGGCCATCAATGTAAGTAAGAATTTCTTCTTAACTGACTTGCCTAAAAAAACAGAGAGGGTAAGGTGGATATATATTGGAGAAAGATAGAGAGAAGAGGCAGTATATATATATATATATATATATATAGAGAGAGAGAGGGAAATTAGTTCAGAGGTTTGAGAGTGTACTTGATTTAGAGCATGCAGTAGAGACGAGAGCAGCTGCTTTTGAAGAAGGGATGAAAAGAGGAGAGTGATGGAAGGAGAGACGAGGAGAGGTATGGGGATGGACTCGGGCGGACAGGGCTAGACCTCCCCAGTCTATCAAGGCGCTGGAGAGATCAATGTTAAGAGATCCACTCTGATCTTACACTTAGCCCCTAGACATCATTAGACAGAGAGGAGGTACTGTGAGGGAGAAAGAGAGGAATGAGGAGGTACTGGGGAGAAAGTGAGAGTAGATAAGTTAGAGAGAGAGACAGAGAAGGAGAGGAGGTACTGTAAGTTAGAGAGGAAGAGAGAGAGGGGGAAAGAGAGGAGGGATGGAGAGAGGAGGTAAGTTGGAGAAAGAGACAGAGACACAGAAGGAGAGGAGAGAGGAGGTACTGTAAGTTAGAGAGGAAGAGAGGAGAGGAGAGAGGAGGTACTGTAAGTTAGAGAGGAAGAGAAAGAGAGGAGAGAGGAGGTAAGTCAGAGAGGTTCAGAGAGTGTGTGAGAGAGAGAGAGAGAGAGAGAGAGAGAGAGAGAGAGAGAGAGATGAAAAGCCATTTGAAGGACCAACAAAGAACATGATCTTTCACACAAGTTATGTCTTGATGTCAATTAACAACTTATTACATAAGCCTGAATTATTACACAACGTTTGACTTTTTAGATGACATCCTCTCTGTAGCCCCAAGGAGAAGTCAAGCTTGGGCTTCTCCCTTCTCTCTGCTGGCATGACAACCTTTTCACTCTGATTACAGTTATTATATTCAGACTGGAGCCCCACTCTGTTTGTCTCTAATTCACCAGAGGCCATGCTAAATTGCTTATTAATCAGCTGGCCACTTTTAACATGACCACAATCTAAATGCAGTCGCAAAACACACACACACACACACACACACACACACTCACATTCGTGCAAATACACACGGACATGCGCACACATACTCATATGCACAAATGCGTACATACAAACTCTTTGGCACATACACAAAAACTATTGAGTACACACACACACACACACACACACACACACACACACACA
Source organism: Oncorhynchus keta (assembly GCF_023373465.1). Taxonomy (NCBI): domain Eukaryota; kingdom Metazoa; phylum Chordata; class Actinopteri; order Salmoniformes; family Salmonidae; genus Oncorhynchus; species Oncorhynchus keta. The sequence goes on from NC_068421.1 coordinate 2,366,121, forward strand.
CACACACACACACACACACACACACACACACACACACACACACACACACACACACACACACACACACACACACACACACACACTAGTTCACACACACACACACACACACACTAGTTCACACACACACACACTAGTTCACACACTAGTTGACCTCCGTTGGGACAAGCGCATAACATGACACACACACACACGCACGCACACAATGTATCTACGCTTCTAATCTGCTTGTAATGAGGTCAGTGCTCTCATTAGTGTGGCGGGGAAAAAAGGAGGAAATGAAAGAGAAAAGAGAGAGGGAGGATGGAAAGTAAATCCCATGTTATGTGCTTATCCCAACGGAGGTCAACTAGTGTGTGTGTCATGTTATGTGCTTGTCCCAACGGAGGTCAACTAGTGTGTGTGTCATGTTATGTGCTTGTCCCAACGGAGGTCAACTAGTGTGTGTGTCATGTTATGTGCTTGTCCCAACGGAGGTCAACTAGTGTGTGTGTCATGTTATGTGCTTGTCCCAACGGAGGTCAACTAGTGTGTGTGTCATGTTATGTGCTTGTCCCAACGGAGGTCAACTAGTGTGTGTGTCATGTTATGTGCTTGTCCCAACGGAGGTCAACTAGTGTGTGTGTCATGTTATGTGCTTGTCCCAACGGAGGTCAACTAGTGTGTGTGTCATGTTATGTGCTTGTCCCAACGGAGGTCAACTAGTGTGTGTGTCATGTTATGTGCTTGTCCCAACGGAGGTCAACTAGTGTGTGTGTCATGTTATGTGCTTGTCCCAACGGAGGTCAACTAGTGTGTGTGTCATGTTATGTGCTTGTCCCAACGGAGGTCAACTAGTGTGTGTGTCATGTTATGTGCTTGTCCCAACGGAGGTCAACTAGTGTGTGTGTCATGTTATGTGCTTGTCCCAACGGAGGTCAACTAGTGTGTGTGTCATGTTATGTGCTTGTCCCAACGGAGGTCAACTAGTGTGTGTGTCATGTTATGTGCTTGTCCCAACGGAGGTCAACTAGTGTGTGTGTCATGTTATGTGCTTGTCCCAACGGAGGTCAACTAGTGTGTGTGTCATGTTATGTGCTTGTCCCAACGGAGGTCAACTAGTGTGTGTGTCATGTTATGTGCTTGTCCCAACGGAGGTCAACTAGTGTGTGTGTCATGTTATGTGCTTGTCCCAACGGAGGTCAACTAGTGTGTGTGTCATGTTATGTGCTTGTCCCAACGGAGGTCAACTAGTGTGTGTGTCATGTTATGTGCTTGTCCCAACGGAGGTCAACTAGTGTGTGTGTCATGTTATGTGCTTGTCCCAACGGAGGTCAACTAGTGTGTGTGTCATGTTATGTGCTTGTCCCAACGGAGGTCAACTAGTGTGTGTGTCATGTTATGTGCTTGTCCCAACGGAGGTCAACTAGTGTGTGTGTCATGTTATGTGCTTGTCCCAACGGAGGTCAACTAGTGTGTGTGTCATGTTATGTGCTTGTCCCAACGGAGGTCAACTAGTGTGTGTGTCATGTCATGTGCTTGTCCCAACGGAGGTCAACTACTGTGTGTGTGTGAGAGAGTGAGTGTGTGTGAGAGAGAGATATCTTCTCTCAAGGTGTTTATTCCACCAATCGTTTTTTTTTTTTTTCGATAATTTCAAATAAAATGTGAAATATTATCTGTGTCGTAGTATGAAACGGAGCTAGTCTAGTTCACTGAGCCTGAAGCAGTACATGGACTTACAGGGTCCAGTACAGGTGTGATGAGCAGGTGTTTCCCCCAGAGGAACTGGCGGTCCACTGTCCAGGTGTTACTGTCAGAGTAGAACCTGGGAGACGGACAGAGGGAGGGGGGTTATTCATGTGGACCGATCAGTGCTTGTTTTTGTAAGATCCATGCATTGTTTCCGAAAAAAAATAAAGTTGCCTCTAAACTCTGATCAGTTGGGTCAGTGTTCGTCCTTGTGGACTTGAGGAAGATGATGGTATGTATTCCTGATCTGAGCCTGGGAGAAACTGCTACCAAGATCAACAGGAAGTGATGTCACTTACTCGTGCATGACGGGCCGGACCACGGTGTCCCCGGTAGTGTGAGCCTTGTAGAAGAGGGTGTAGAGGTAGGGGAGAAGGGTGTACCGGATATTCAGGTAATGTTTAGAGGTATTCACCAGCAGTGAGTCTACACCAAACACTGCCGGGTCCTGGGGCTGGAGGGAGGGAGGGATGAAGGGGAGGGGTGGAGAGAAGGGAGGGAGGGAGGGAATGAGGGAGGGAGGGAGGAATGTGGGAGGTAAGGAGTGAGAGAGGGAGTGAAGGAGAGAGGGAGAGAAGGAAGGAATGAGGGAGGGAAGGAGGGAGGGAGGGAAGGAGGGTAGGAAGAGAGGGAGGGAGTGAAGGAGAGAGGGAGAGAAGGAAGGAATGAGGGAGGGAAGGAGGGAGGGAGGGAAGGAGGGTAGGAAGAGAGGGAGGGAGGGAGGGAAGGAGAGAGGGAGAGCAGGGATTTATAACCACCATGATGACACTTCGTAATCAACAACAACACACTCAAAAGATAAGTGAACAGAAAGAACAGAAAAAGAGAAAGAGGTGAATTCCAGCTGAAGAGGGAGAGAACACATAAGAAATCAGGCCAGAGAGACAACAGAGAAAGAGGTGAATTCCAGCTGAAGAGGGAGAGAACACATAAGAAATCAGGCCAGAGAGACAACAGAGAAAGAGGTGAATTCCAGCTGAAGAGGGAGAGAACACATAAGAAATCAGGCCAGAGAGACAACAGAGAAAGAGGTGAATTCCAGCTGAAGAGGGAGAGAACACATAAGAAATCAGGCCAGAGAGACAACAGAGAAAGAGGTGAATTCCAGCTGAAGAGGGAGAGAACACATAAGAAATCAGGCCAGAGAGACAACAGAGAAAGAGGTGAATTCCAGCTGAAGAGGGAGAGAACACATAAGAAATCAGGCCAGAGAGACAACAGAGAAAGAGGTGAATTCCAGCTGAAGAGGGAGAGAACACATAAGAAATCAGGCCAGAGAGACAACAGAGAAAGAGGTGAATTCCAGCTGAAGAGGGAGAGAACACATAAGAAATCAGGCCAGAGAGACAACAGAGAAAGAGGAATGTCTAGGACTTTGGCTTGTGTGACCTTCTGATGAGAGAAGTGATTAGGGCAAAGCAAAGGTCAAACATTATCCGTCTCATTTAGTGTGAATCTCTCGTTAGATTCATTAAAATATCCTGTCTGCCGGCAGAAGGCCTCTCTCTCTCTCTCTCTCTCTCTCTCTCTCTCTCTCTCTCTCTCTCTCTCTCTCTCTCTCTCTCTCTCCCTTCATGTTTTATAAAACCAATATTTTTATTATCAACATTTCAGCAAGGCCTTATTTCAAGACCACTGAAGTTTATTAATACATTTAATGACATATTTTACCAGGTATGATGGCTGATTACATATGTGACTCGTTTCAGGAAACTCGACGTCTGTCACACTTCACTTCATTACAGGAGCGGCATTTTAACATAAACATGGATTTTTTTTTACAAAATCCGGGTTTTTGGCAGAAATGCCTTCTGGAGCATGTAAACTTTCATGTGTCTTGATAAAACACATGTATTGCATCCATAAATGAAAACAAAATGGTAACATTTTGAGCCACGGAATAAGACAAGAACCTTCCCGCTAGGCATGATTGGCTGAGATAATGGATGTGCTGGACATGCTGGGGGATGAGTTTGGATTGGTCTGCCATGGAGCTTCTGTCTATAACGTGAGCTCTTCAGTATTTGCTGACAGTTCTTTCTACCTCACTGTCGTTTTTGAAAGCTGTAGCGTTAGCCACCGAGAAGTACAAAAGTTTTGCTACTTTTCTCAAACAACATTGATTCCCTAAATGTAAAAGGTGCTATCGACCGATCAGTTAGAAGAGGTGTAGTCGTAAACTGTTCTCTCTGCAACCGCACAGCAAGCGGTACCGGTGCACAGCAAGCGGTACCGGTGCACAGCAAGCGGTACCGGTGCACCAAGTCGAGGTCCAAGAGGCTTATAAAACAGTTTCTACCCCCAAGCCACAAGACTTCTGAACAGCTAATAAAATGGCTCCCCAGACTATTTGCATACACAGCTCCTACTCTCTGTTTATTATTTATACATGTACATATTACCTCAATTACCTTGACTAACCGTTGCACCGCAAAGGGTATATATCCTCCACATTGACTCTGTACCGGTACCCCCTGTATATAGCCTCCACATTGACTCTGTACTGGTACCCCCTGTATATATCCTCCACATTGACTCTGTACTGGTACCCCCTGTATATAGCCTCCACATTGACTCTGTATCGGTTCCCCCTGTATATATCCTCCACATTGACTCTGTACTGGTACCCCCTGTATATATCCTCCACATTGACTCTGTACTGGTACCCCCTGTATATATCCTCCACATTGACTCTGTACTGGTACCCCTGTATATATCCTCCACATTGACTCTGTCCCGGTACCCCTGTATATATCCTCCACATTGACTCTGTACTGGTACCCCCTGTATATATCCTCCACATTGACTCTGTATCGGTTCCCCCTGTATATATCCTCCACATTGACTCTGTACTGGTACCCCCTGTATATATCCTCCACATTGACTCTGTACTGGTACCCCCTGTATATATCCTCCACATTGACTCTGTACCGGTACCCCCTGTATATATCCTCCACATTGACTCTGTAACGGTACCCCCTGTATATATCCTCCACATTGACTCTGTAACGGTACCCCCTGTATATATCCTCCACATTGACTCTGTACTGGTTCCCCCTGTATATAGCCTCCACATTGACTCTGTAACGGTACCCCCTGTATATATCCTCCACATTGACTCTGTAACGGTACCCCCTGTATATATCCTCCACATTGACTCTGTACCGGTTCCCCCTGTATATATCCTCCACATTGACTCTGTAACGGTACCCCCTGTATATAGCCTCCACATTGACTCTGTACTGGTTCCCCCTGTATATAGCCTCCACATTGACTCTGTACCGGTTCCCCCTGTATATATCCTCCACATTGACTCTGTAACGGTACCCCTGTATATATCCTCCACATTGACTCTGTACCGGTTCCCCCTGTATATAGCCTCCACATTGACTCTGTACCGGTTCCCCCTGTATATAGCCTCCACATTGACTCTGTACCGGTTCCCCCTGTATATAGCCTCCACATTGACTCTGTATCGGTACCCCCTGTATATATCCTCCACATTGACTCTGTACTGGTACCCCCTGTATATAGCCTCCACATTGACTCTGTACTGGTTCCCCCTGTATATATCCTCCACATTGACTCTGTACTGGTACCCCCTGTATATAGCCTCCACATTGACTCTGTACCGGTTCCCCCTGTATATAGCCTCCACATTGACTCTGTACTGGTTCCCCCTGTATATAGCCTCCACATTGACTCTGTACCGGTTCCCCCTGTATATAGCCTCCACATTGACTCTGTACCGGTTCCCCCTGTATATAGCCTCCACATTGACTCTGTACCGGTACCCCCTGTATATAGCCTCCACATTGACTCTGTATCGGTACCTCCTGTATATAGCCTCCACATTGACTCTGTATCGGTACCCCCTGTATATAGCCTCCACATTGACTCTGTACCGGTACCCCTGTATATAGCCTCCACATTGACTCTGTATCGGTACCTCCTGTATATAGCCTCCACATTGACTCTGTATCGGTACCCCCTGTATATAGCCTCCACATTGACTCTGTATCGGTACCCCCTGTATATAGCCTCCACACTGACTCTGTATCGGTACCCCCTGTATATAGCCTCCACATTGACTCTGTATCGGTACCCCCTGTATATAGCCTCCACACTGACTCTGTATCGGTACCCCCTGTATATAGCCTCCACATTGACTCTGTATCGGTACCCCCTGTATATATCCTCCACATTGACTCTGTATCGGTACCCCCTGTATATAGCCTCCACATTGACTCTGTATCGGTATGCCCTGTATATAGCCTCCACATTGACTCTGTACCGGTACCCCTGTATATAGCCTCCACATTGACTCTGTATCGGTATCCCCTGTATATAGCCTCCACATTGACTCTGTACCGGTACCCCTGTATATAGCCTCCACATTGACTCTGTATCGGTACCTCCTGTATATAGCCTCCATATTGACTCTGTACCGGTACCCCCTGTATATAGCCTCCACATTGACTCTGTATCGGTACCCCCTGTATAGAGCCTCCACATTGACTCTGTACCGGTACCCCCTGTATATAGCCTCCACATTGACTCTGTATCGATACCCCCTGTATATAGTCTCCACATTGACTCTGTACTGGTACCCCCTGTATATAGCCTCCACATTGACTCTGTACTGGTACCCCCTGTATATCGCCTCCACATTGACTCTGTACCGGTACCCCCTGCATATAGTCTCCACATTGACTCTGTACTGGTACCCCTGTATATAGCCTCCACATTGACTCTGTATCGGTACCTCCTGTATATAGCCTCCATATTGACTCTGTACCGGTACCCCTGTATATAGCCTCCACATTGACTCTGTATCGATACCCCCTGTATATAGTCTCCACATTGACTCTGTACTGGTACCCCCTGTATATAGCCTCCACATTGACTCTGTACTGGTACCCCCTGTATATCGCCTCCACATTGACTCTGTACCGGTACCCCCTGCATATAGTCTCCACATTGACTCTGTACTGGTACCCCCTGCATATAGTCTCCACATTGACTCTGTACTGGTACCCCCTGCATATAGTCTCCACATTGACTCTGTACTGGTACCCCCTGCATATAGTCTCCACATTGACTCTGTACTGGTACCCCCTGTATATAGCCTCCACATTGACTCTGTACCGGTACCCCCTGTATAATATAGTCTCCACATTGACTCTGTACCGGTTCCCCCTGTATATAGCCTCCACATTGACTCTGTACTGGTTCCCCCTGTATATAGCCTCCACATTGACTCTGTACCGGTACCTCCTGTATATAACCTCTACATTGACTCTGTACTGGTACCCCCTGTATATAGCCTCCACATTGACTCTGTACTGGTTCCTCCTGTATATAGCCTCCACATTGACTCTGTACCGGTACCTCCTGTATATAACCTCTACATTGACTCTGTACTGGTACCCCCTGTATATAGCCTCCACATTGACTCTGTACTGGTTCCTCCTGTATATAGCCTCCACATTGACTCTGTACCGGTTCCCCCTGTATATATCCTCCACATTGACTCTGTACTGGTTCCCCCTGTATATAGCCTCCACATTGACTCTGTACCGGTTCCCCCTGTATATAGCCTCCACATTGACTCTGTATCGATACCCCCTGTATATAGTCTCCACATTGACTCTGTACTGGTACCCGCTGTATATAGCCTCCACATTGACTCTGTACTGGTACCCCCTGTATATCGCCTCCACATTGACTCTGTACCGGTACCCCCTGTATATAGTCTCCACATTGACTCTGTACTGGTACCCCCTGTATATAGCCTCCACATTGACTCTGTACCGGTACCCCCTGTGTATAGCCTCCACATTGACTCTGTACTGGTTCCCCCTGTATATAGCCTCCACATTGACTCTGTACTGGTTCCCCCTGTATATAGCCTCCACATTGACTCTGTACCGGTACCCCCTGTATATAGTCTCCACATTGACTCTGTACTGGTACCCGCTGTATATAGCCTCCACATTGACTCTGTACTGGTACCCCCTGTATATCGCCTCCACATTGACTCTGTACCGGTACCCCCTGTATATAGTCTCCACATTGACTCTGTACCGGTACCCCTGTATATAGCCTCCACATTGACTCTGTACCGGTACCCCCTGTATATAGCCTCCACATTGACTCTGTACTGGTACCCCCTGTATATAGCCTCCACATTGACTCTGTACCGGTACCCCCTGTGTATAGCCTCCACATTGACTCTGTACTGGTTCCCCCTGTATATATCCTCCACATTGACTCTGTACTGGTTCCCCCTGTATATATCCTCCACATTGACTCTGTACCGGTTCCCCCTGTATATAGCCTCCACATTGACTCTGTACTGGTATAAAGCCTCACTTGTTATTTTACTGCTGCTGTTTAATTATTTGTTACTAGCATGCTAGCTAGTCACAACGAGAACCAGAGCAGCATGCTGGCTAGTCACAACGAGAACCAGAGCAGCATGCTAGCTAGTCACAACGAGAACCAGAGCAGCATGCTGGCTAGTCACAACGAGAACCAGAGCAGCATGCTAGCTAGTCACAACGAGAACCAGAGCAGCATGCTAGCTAGTCACAACGAGAACCAGAGCAGCATGCTAGCTAGTCACAACGAGAACCAGAGCAGCATGCTGGCTAGTCACAACGAGAACCAGAGCAGCATGCTAGCTAGTCACAACGAGAACCAGAGCAGCATGCTGGCTAGTCACAACGAGAACCAGAGCAGCATGCTGGCTAGTCACAACGAGAACCAGAGCAGCATGCTAGCTAGTCACAACGAGAACCAGAGCAGCATGCTAGCTAGTCACAACGAGAACCAGAGCAGCATGCTGGCTAGTCACAACGAGAACCAGAGCAGCATGCTGGCTAGTCACAACGAGAACCAGAGCAGCATGCTGGCTAGTCACAACGAGAACCAGAGCAGCATGCTAGCTAGTCACAACGAGAACCAGAGCAGCATGCTAGCTAGTCACAACGAGAACCAGAGCAGCATGCTGGCTAGTCACAACGAGAACCAGAGCAGCATGCTGGCTAGTCACAACGAGAACCAGAGCAGCATGGACACACAAGAAGCCGTGAACTCAATGAAGAGAAAGAACAAAACTGACCAGGATGAAATCCTTGCAACCTCTTTACCTCAGACCCCAAGTAAAAATCTACCGGTGAAAAAAAGTAAAAGAAGACATTTCCATGTCTGAACTTTTCTCTGCAATCCAGTCCCTGTCTACTAAACAAGACGCCACGCTCTCCAAAGTGTCCATCATAGAGTGGGTTACTGAAAAAAACATCAAAGAAGATCAATCATTTGTCAGAAACTGTCAGTTAGCTACGCACGAATTGTGTGCGAGAACAAGGAAAAGATAACATTCCTAGAGAATGATTTGAAGAAAACTTAGTTGGACTTCAAAGGTACTCTCACAGATGGAATCTGAAAATCCAAGGTGTAAAAGAGGTAGATGGAGAGGATATTAGGGAAGCAGTCATTAATATCCTGGGAAAGGTGGCTCCGTGCATCAAAGACAAGCTAAGAGACGTGATCGAGGTGGTACATCGACTTGGGAAACGAAGATCTGATGGACCCCCTCGCAATATCATTTTGCGCTTAACTATGCGCCATTACAGGGACATCATCTGGAAAATGGCCAAGGGGAACACGTTTCTGGATGAGAAGAAGCTCCGCATTAAAGAAGATCTGATACCGCAGGATCCGACTGCCAGGGAGACTTGAAAATGCTATTTTCATCATTTGTAATGTGTATGGATATACCTCACCTGCTCCAAATAAGACCCCTTTTACCCAATTTACTAGGAAAGTACCAGTACAGCTTCTTTGGGCTCGGGGGCAGTATTTTGAAGTTTGGATGACAAACGTGTCCAAAGTAAACCACCTGTTACTCAGGCCAAAAAGCTTGGATATGCATATAATTGGTCGTTTTGGATAGAAAACACTCTGAAGTTTCTAAAGCTGTTAAAATAATGTCTGTGAGTATAACATAACTGATATGGCAGGCGAAAACCCAAGGAAAATACATATAGGAAATGGGATTTTTTTAATGTGAGTGGTTTTCCATTGAAAGCCTATTGACTATATAAAGGGTTAGGGCCCAGATTGCAGTTACTATGGCTTCCACTAGATGTCAACAGTCTTTAGACATGGTTTCAGGCTTGTTTTCTGAATAATAAGACCTTTTGCTATGTGGTTTATGGAATCAAGCAGTACTGGTTTGCGCGAGTGACTGTGTGTGCGCTCTTCAGACTTTTTCCTTTCTATTGAATACGCTATTGTCGGTTGAAATATTATCGATTATTTAGATAATTGACACCCAGAGGACTAGTTATAAACATTGTTTGACATGTTTCAATGAACTTTACCGTTACTTTTAGGATGCATTCGTCTGCATGTTTTGATCGCCTTTGAGCCAGTGGATTACTGAACAAAACGTGCCAACAAAACAGAGTTTTTGGGATATAAAGAGGGACTTTGTCGAACAAAACAACAATTTATTGTGTAGCTGGGACCCTTTGGATTGCCAACAGAGGAAGATCTTCAAAGGTAAGTGATTTATTTTATTGCTATTTCTGACTTTCGTGACACCTCTGCTTGGTTGGAAAATATTTGTATGCTTTTGTAAGCAGGGCATTGTCCTAAGATAATCGTATGGTATGCTTTCGCCGTAAAGCCTTTTTGAAATCTGACAAAGCGGCTGAATTAACAAGAAGTTCATATTTGAACTGCTTTGGGATAGGGGGCAGCATTTTCACTTTTGGATGAAAAGTGTGTCCAGAGCAAACTACCTCCCACTCAGTCCCAGATGCTAATATATGCATATTAGTATTAGTGTTGGATAGAAAACTCTCTGAAGTTTCTAAAACTGTTTGAATGATGTCTGTGAGTATAACATAACTCATATAACTCATATGGCAGGCAAAAAACTGAGAAGAAATCCAAACAGGAAGTAGGAAATCTGAGGTTTGTAGTTTTTCAAAGCTTAGCCTACCGAATACACATTGAGATATGGATAAAGTTGCACTTCCTATGGCTTCCACTAGATGTCAACCGTCATTAGAAACTTGAATGAGGATTCTACTATAAAGGAGGGGCTCATGAAACCTCTTTGAGTCAGTGGTCTGGCAGACAGCCTTGGTCTCATGACGCGAGCTCCCGACAGAGTTACCTCTCGTTCCAGTGCTTTTCTGAAGACAAAGGAATTCTCCGGTTGGAACATTATTGATGTTTTATGCTAAAAACATCCTAAAGATTGATTCCATACATCGTTTGGCTTGTTTCTACGACCTCTAATGGAACTGTTTGAGTTTTTGTCTGGACGAAATTCTCGCGCCTCATGAAGATGGGTTACTGGGCTGAACACGCTAACAACAAGTGGCTATTTGGATATACATGATGGACTTTATGGAACAAAACAGTCATTTATTGTCGAACTGGGATTCCTGTGAGTGCCTTCTGATGAAGATCATCAAAGGTAAATGAATATTTATTGTGTAATTTCTAACTTTGTTGATTCCAAAATGGCGGATATTCCTCTGGCTGTTTTTGGGTTCTGAGCGCCATTTTCAGATTATGCTTTTTCCGTTAAGTTAAAAAAAAAATCTGACACAGCACTCCCAGGAATCCCAGTTCGACAAAAAATGACTGATTTGTTCCATAAAGTCCATTAATTAAGGAGAAGTCTATCTTTAATTCTGTGAATAAGAGTTGTATATTTTATCAATGTTTATTATGAGTATTTCTGCAAAATCACCTGATGTTTTGGAATCCAAACATTTCTGCACGTAAGGCGCCAATGTAAACTGAGTTTTTTGGATATAAATATGCACATTATCGAACAAAACATACATGTATTGTGTAACATGATGTCCTATGAGTGTAATCTGATGAAGATCATCAAAGGTTAGTGATTCATTTGATCTATATTTCTGCTTTTTGTGACTCCTCCCTTTGGCTGGAAAAATGGCTGTGTTTTTTGGAATTGGCTATGACCTAACATAATCAAGGGTAATATTCTCAGATACGAACAATTTATAACATTGAAAGAGTTCCCAATACCTTTCAGAGAGTTTATTTCTGTGATCAAAGCCGTTCCCATTGGTCTAACTACACTAATGAAAACTCATTTTAGCTTTGGTAATGATCACACAGTTTATCCAGAAGTCAGATTGGAAGGCGTGGGCTTACTTGAGAAATCTTGTTGTAATAAATATATAAGACACATTCTTCAAGGTGAGAATCTGTCTCACTTGTTCTTTGAATGTAAATTTGTGTCAGAATTTTGGGAAAACCTTGTATTTACCATTATGATCACCACCCATGTTTTTGACGTGAAGGATATAATATGTTACTATTGCAAATGATAACAAGACCATTGAAATGATTGTGAATTTTTCTTTCTTGTTGCCAATAAATTTATAGACAAACAAAAATTCAAAAATTACACTTATTTATGATTGAATTTAACTATTTTATTAAAATAGTGAATAGTGAATAGTGAATAACAACAAGAAGAACATTTTCCTGAACCATTATAATACGGAGTCAATCACCACCTTCAATCACCACCTTCCGGAGACACCTGAAACCCCACCTCTTCAAGGAATACCTAGGATAGGGTAAGTAATCCTTCTCACCCCCCCCCCCTAAAAAGATTTAGATGCACTATTGTAAAGTGGCTGTTCCACTGGATGTCATAAGGTGTATGCACCAATTTGTAAGTCGCTCTGGATAAGAGCGTCTGCTAAATGACTTAAATGTAAATGTAAATGTAATACGATTTTTTCAAAGTGATTACAATTGCACTAGAATTGTACATTTTTGTATTACTTTATGTTTTGTATGTTCTAGTATTTTCTCGTTAATACCTACGTTCTGTTTTGTATGATGTAACAATGTAAATTGTTGATCTGAATTTTGATTTTTTTTAAATAATAATTACAAATAATAATAACATGTTACTAAACCCACTACAATCATGCAGTAACGTAGCCAGTTAATTGTTACACAAGCAGGCGGACATAGGCAGAGGACGTCCTCTGGAAGTTCTCATAATTACTGTGTAAGTCTATGGAAGGGGGTGAGAACCATGAGCCTCCTAGGTTTTGTATTGAAGTCAATGTACCCAGAGGAGGACAGAAGTTACACCATGGTGCTACCCTACAGAGTGCTGCTGAGGCTACTGTAGACATTCTTTGCAAAATAGTGTTTTTTAATCAGTTATTTGGTGGCATAATTGTATTTACTTTAGTTTTATCTAAAAGTTATAGCTTTTTAAATGTTTTACAATTCACATTTCTTTATGAAATTATCTGAGGATGATAGTCCTTCCTTTCTTCCTCTGAGGAGCCTCCACTGGCGTTGGGTAAGCATCATTGAATAATTATAAAATATTTGTAATATATGCAAGTTACCACTTCACTGTGCCATTTACACCTTCTGTATCCTGTGCATGTGACAAATAAACTTCGATTTCATTTGATATAGTGTGTGTTTGCTACATGACCTCACATTTGAATCCTTAAAGAGATGGGTTAAGAAGGTGTGAATGATGCTGAATGGGTGTAGAGAAAGAAGAGCTCTCCAGTAGGTGTAGAAAAAATATTCAAGGACCATTTTCACAAAAGTTTCAAAGCAGAATTACTTGCCCAATTTTTCTTCAAGCATAGTGTAGGATATACCATTTTCTAGCTCTGCGTCTCTACTCTGATCCAATGTATAAAGAAAAAACAACATCAAATGCTGCAACATAAGACCGAATCGAGGCAGTCGGTCACATGTTCTCTTTTACAGCAACGAACTGGGGAAGAGATACAGGGGAGATGTGGAATGGGATGAATGAGCCAATTGGAAGCTGGAGGTGATTAGATTATCGTGAAAGGTATAATAGCCAGATGGGGAAATTAGTCAGGACACCAGGGTTAACGCCCCTACACTTATGATAGGTGACATGGGATCTTTGTTGACCACAGTCAGGACACCCATTGAAATGTCCCATCCGAAAGACGGCACCCTATGTAGGGCAATGTCCCCTTCGCTGCCCTGGACTGACCCTGCATTGTTATCCTATCTAAGTCTTGAGCCGTCTCCAATCACAATGTAAAGGGAGACTGAGCATTGAAACTGTGACTTGTTTTGAAAAAGCCCCTTAGGCCGAAAAGTTGACAACATGAACCTTCATCAGAAATCCTTCTCTGTTTTTACTTTGACATATCCATACTTGGATCCATACATTTGAAACTTTTTTGACTCCATACTGTACATGGTGTCGTAAAGAAACAAGGGAACGGGTACCTTGTAATGCTGGGCGTTGTGGTTCCGGCTGAAGGGATAGAATGCTCCAACCTGCATCCAACGACGACACAACTCCTCTGACACGTCGTCAAAGAAACCGCAAATATCAGCACCGATCTGAGAACGCACAACACAGGACAAGACAGAACGTTACAAACACCGACACACTCACAAAAAAATTAATAATCAGGAAAGCACACAGATATAGCATTTGAAACTAGCATTTGAAACTACACAGCAGGGTCTGGAATGGAATTGTTTATCTTGTCTTATATTGGTTTCCATTTGTTAAAACAATTCAATAAGGCTAAATTGGCAGAATACAGAATACATGTATGCAGTCTCTGTTTTGGTAATTGCACATGGTAAGCATAAAAGAAAATACCCAATCAATGGCCCATCCTTTGAGAGCAGTGTGTTTGGGTGTTGCTATTGTTTGAATGCAGGGCACTTTAACAGCATGCTCAATGGGAGGACATCGATCCAAATCCAAGTCTCCCTATGCCAGCGATGTGTGTGTGTGTGTGTGTGTAATTGAAAGAGAGAGTGAATTTGAATGGGTGTGTGTGCCAAACAAGAATTGGAAAACCTCTTGGACAGAGTCTCTTCAGGACTGTGGTTGGCAACTCTAACACTCCCTGTCACACCTAGAGGTGTGTGTGTGTCTGTGAGCGTGTGCGTGTTGGTTTCTCGTTTGCAATGTTACTTGTCTGAGGCCAGAGCCAAACGGCTTCTAACCATTCTAATATCTCATCAGTACGTTTTTCTTACTTACCTGCCTCTGTCTCAGCTGTGGGAGTAAAGAACAAGCTTCCAGTCAAGACACTTTTCAGTCTCCAAACAGATAAATAGCCCAACCTGTTAAATCAATAGATGACGGTATCAAACCGTTGGACATCACGTTGAGGTACTCACGTAGGGGATTCCGAACAGGCCAAACTCCAGCATGCCAGGTATGGCCCATTTGATGTCGTTCCAGTTAGCAGCATTGTCACCCAGCCAGTGGCCGGAGTACTTCCCCACACCAGGGAAGGACGAGCGGGTCAGTATCAGGCTCCTGTTCCCCTCAAACACACGCTCTAGAGCACTACAGGGAGAGTAGGGGGAGGGGGAGTGGTGTGTAGAGAGAATGAGAGAGATAGAGAGTATCATCATCACTGCTTTACTGCTCTAATTAGCTAGCTAAATCGAACGGCCATTGATTTTCATGACAATATTGTGTTCTGATGATGTTTACATAGTGTGTCTCCTGACAATAAGGCCTTTTAATTAGCCGAGAGAGAAATAGACAGAAAAAAAAATTAAAGTCAGGACTAAAGAGGAGTGGAGCTAGCGAGCGGTATGCTAATAGGATGATGTGACAGAGGAGTGGAGCTAGCGAGCGGTATGCTAACAGGATGAAGTGACAGAGGAGTGGAGCTAGCGAGCGGTATGCTAACAGGATGAAGTGACAGAGGAGTGGAGCTAGCGAGCGGTATGCTAACAGGATGAAGTGACAGAGGAGTGGAGCTAGCGAGCGGTATGCTAACAGGATGAAGTGACAGAGGAGTGGAGCTAGCGAGCGGTATGCTAACAGGATGAAGTGACAGAGGAGTGGAGCTAGCGAGCGGTATGCTAACAGGATGAAGTGACAGAGGAGTGGAGCTAGCGAGCGGTATGCTAACAGGATGAAGTGACAGAGGAGTGGAGCTAGCGAGCGG
Organism: Oncorhynchus keta; assembly: GCF_023373465.1. NCBI lineage: Eukaryota > Metazoa > Chordata > Actinopteri > Salmoniformes > Salmonidae > Oncorhynchus > Oncorhynchus keta. The sequence goes on from NC_068421.1 coordinate 2,381,867, forward strand.
TATGCTAACAGGATGAGTCAGCGATGGAGGAGGCCTCTCAGAAGACAATGTAACTCAAAGAGCTGTGTCAGGATTCCCTGCTGAGACATAACTCTGTGTGTGCGTGCGGGTGGTTATGCGTGCATAGGGATTTACCTCCGAGACACAACAATCCTCAGTTGACTAGCCGACCCAATGACAGCGCCCCAGGCTCTATTTTTAATGATGCTCTATTTATTTAGACAAATCATCACAACTCACCTCTGAAACATCAGGACAGTGAAGCCTCACTCAGCACATAGCAAGGCCTCTAACTCTAGACCTACATCAGTTTACAGTGATAAGGATATGCTGGTGGAATTCAAGTATACAGACTAAATAGTCCATTCCTATGGCAGAGCTTCAGTACAAGTTCTACACACATAGTAAGATCCCTACTCACTCTCTGGTGGCTAGAACCATGGCGTATCCATAGAGACTGTGGACATCATAGTGGTTTCCCCAGGTCTGTTTCGAGTCCATACACAGAGTCTTACTGTACAACACCCCATCCAGGATACCTGAGGAGGAGGACAGAATGAGAGAGAAGCGTGGAGGATATATATATGTTTTTGTCTGCAGTTTTTGATATTCAAAAAAGGTTGTGTTTCCTGTTAATTAAAAAAAAATAGAATGTGGCTCCTTTCATCAGAGATACCAGTGTACTGATTTGGCTTAATAAACAGCCTTACTAGGAGTGATGGGAGGGCAGATGAGGGTAGTTGAGGGTTGCTAAACAGCCTTACTAGGAGTGAAGGGAGGGTAGTTGAGGGCAGTTGAGGGTTACTAAACAGCCTTACTAGGAGTGAAGGGAGGGCAGTTGAGGGTTACTAAACAGACTTACTAGGAGTGAAGGAAGGGTAGTTGAGGGTAGTTGAGGGTTACTAAACAGCCTTACTAGGAGTGAAGGGAGGGTAGTTGAGGGCAGTTGAGGGTTACTAAACAGCCTTACTAGGAGTGAAGGGAGGGCAGTTGAGGGTTACTAAACAGCCTTACTAGGAGTGAAGGGAGGGCAGTTGAGGGTTACTAAACAGCCTTACTAGGAGTGAAGGGAGGGTAGTTGAGGGTTACTAAACAGACTTACTAGGAGTGAAGGAAGGGTAGTTGAGGGTAGTTGAGGGTTACTAAACAGCCTTACTAGGAGTGAAAGGAGGGCAGTTGAGGGTTACTAAACAGTCTTACTAGGAGTGAAGGGAGGGTAGTTGAGGGTTACTAAACATCCTTACTAGGAGTGAAGGGAGGGTAGTTGAGGGTAGTTGAGGGTTACTAAACAGCCTTACTAGGAGTGAAGGGAGGATAGTTGAGGGTAGTTGAGGGTTACTAAACAGCCTTACTAGGAGTGAAGGGAGGGTAGTTGAGGGTTACTAAACAGCCTTACTAGGAGTGAAGGGAGGATAGTTGAGGGTAGTTGAGGGTTACTAAACAGCCTTACTAGGAGTGAAGGGAGGGTAGTTGAGGGTTACTAAACATCCTTACTAGGAGTGAAGGGAGGGTAGTTGAGGGTAGTTGAGGGTTACTAAACAGCCTTACTAGGAGTGAAGGGAGGATAGTTGAGGGTAGTTGAGGGTTACTAAACAGCCTTACTAGGAGTGAAGGGAGGGTAGTTGAGGGTTACTAAACAGCCTTACTAGGAGTGAAGGGAGGATAGTTGAGGGTAGTTGAGGGTTACTAAACAGCCTTACTAGGAGTGAAGGGAGGATAGTTGAGGGTAGTTGAGGGTTACTAAACAGCCTTACTAGGAGTGAAGGGAGGGTAGTTGAGGGTAGTTGAGGGTTACTAAACAGCCTTACTAGGAGTGAAGGGAGGGTAGTTGAGGGTAGTTGAGGGTTACTAAACAGCCTTACTAGGAGTGAAGGGAGGATAGTTGAGGGTAGTTGAGGGTTACTAAACAGCCTTACTAGGAGTGAAGGGAGGGCAGTTGAGGGTAGTTGAGGGTTACTAAACAGCCTTACTAGGAGTGAAGGAAGGGTAGTTGAGGGTTACTAAACAGCCTTACTAGGAGTGAAGGAAGGGCAGTTGAGGGTAGTTGAGGGTTACTAAACAGCCTTACTAGGAGTGAAGGAAGGGCAGTTGAGGGTAGTTGAGGGTTACTAAACAGCCTTACTAGGAGTGAAGGAAGGGCAGTTGAGGGTAGTTGAGGGTAGTTGAGGGTTACTAAACAGCCTTACTAGGAGTGAAGGGAGGATAGTTGAGGGCAGTTGAGGGTTACTAAACAGCCTTACTAGGAGTGAAGGAAGGGCAGTTGAGGGTAGTTGAGGGTTACTAAACAGCCTTACTAGGAGTGAAGGGAGGGCAGTTGAGGGTTACTAAACAGCCTTACTAGGAGTGAAGGGAGGGCAGTTGAGGGTAGTTGAGGGTTACTAAACAGCCTTACTAGGAGTGAAGGGAGGATAGTTGAGGGTAGTTGAGGGTTATTAAACAGCCTTACTAGGAGTGAAGGGAGGATAGTTGAGGGTAGTTGAGGGTTACTAAACATACTTACTAGGAGTGAAGGGAGGGCAGTTGAGGGTAGTTGAGGGTTACTAAACAGCCTTACTAGGAGTGAAGGAAGGGCAGTTGAGGGTAGTTGAGGGTTACTAAACAGCCTTACTAGGAGTGAAGGAAGGGCAGTTGAGGGTAGTTGAGGGTTACTAAACAGCCTTACTAGGAGTGAAGGAAGGGCAGTTGAGGGTAGTTGAGGGTAGTTGAGGGTTACTAAACAGCCTTACTAGGAGTGAAGGGAGGATAGTTGAGGGCAGTTGAGGGTTACTAAACAGCCTTACTAGGAGTGAAGGAAGGGCAGTTGAGGGTAGTTGAGGGTTACTAAACAGCCTTACTAGGAGTGAAGGAAGGGCAGTTGAGGGTAGTTGAGGGTTACTAAACAGCCTTACTAGGAGTGAAGGAAGGGCAGTTGAGGGTAGTTGAGGGTTACTAAACAGCCTTACTAGGAGTGAAGGGAGGGCAGTTGAGGGTAGTTGAGGGTTACTAAACAACCTTACTAGGAGTTAAGGGAGGGCAGTTGAGGGTAGTTGAGGGTTACTAAACAGCCTTACTAGGAGTGAAGGGAGGGCAGTTGAGGGTAGTTGAGGGTTACTAAACAGCCTTACTAGGAGTGAAGGGAGGATAGTTGAGGGTAGTTGAGGGTAGTTGAGGGTTACTAAACAGCCTTACTAGGAGTGAAGGAAGGGCAGTTGAGGGTAGTTGAGGGTAGTTGAGGGTTACTAAACAGCCTTACTAGGAGTGAAAGGAGGGTAGTTGAGGGTTACTAAACAGCCTTACTAGGAGTGAAGGGAGGGTAGTTGAGGGTAGTTGAGGGTTACTAAACAGCCTTACTAGGAGTGAAGGGAGGGTAGTTGAGGGTTACTAAACAGCCTTACTAGGAGTGAAGGGAGGGCAGTTGAGGGTAGTTGAGGGTTACTAAACAGCCTTACTAGGAGTGAAGGGAGGATAGTTGAGGGTAGTTGAGGGTTATTAAACAGCCTTACTAGGAGTGAAGGGAGGATAGTTGAGGGTAGTTGAGGGTTACTAAACAGACTTACTAGGAGTGAAGGGAGGGTAGTTGAGGGTTACTAAACAGCCTTACTAGGAGTGAAGGAAGGGCAGTTGAGGGTAGTTGAGGGTTACTAAACAGCCTTACTAGGAGTGAAGGAAGGGCAGTTGAGGGTAGTTGAGGGTTACTAAACAGCCTTACTAGGAGTGAAGGAAGGGCAGTTGAGGGTAGTTGAGGGTAGTTGAGGTTACTAAACAGCCTTACTAGGAGTGAAGGGAGGATAGTTGAGGGCAGTTGAGGGTTACTAAACAGCCTTACTAGGAGTGAAGGAAGGGCAGTTGAGGGTAGTTGAGGGTTACTAAACAGCCTTACTAGGAGTGAAGGAAGGGCAGTTGAGGGTAGTTGAGGGTTACTAAACAGCCTTACTAGGAGTGAAGGAAGGGCAGTTGAGGGTAGTTGAGGGTTACTAAACAGCCTTACTAGGAGTGAAGGGAGGGCAGTTGAGGGTAGTTGAGGGTTACTAAACAGCCTTACTAGGAGTGAAGGGAGGGCAGTTGAGGGTAGTTGAGGGTTACTAAACAACCTTACTAGGAGTGAAGGGAGGGCAGTTGAGGGTAGTTGAGGGTTACTAAACAGCCTTACTAGGAGTGAAGGGAGGGCAGTTGAGGGTAGTTGAGGGTTACTAAACAGCCTTACTAGGAGTGAAGGGAGGGCAGTTGAGGGTAGTTGAGGGTTACTAAACAGCCTTACTAGGAGTGAAGGGAGGATAGTTGAGGGTAGTTGAGGGTAGTTGAGGGTTACTAAACAGCCTTACTAGGAGTGAAGGAAGGGCAGTTGAGGGTAGTTGAGGGTAGTTGAGGGTTACTAAACAGCCTTACTAGGAGTGAAAGGAGGGTAGTTGAGGGTTACTAAACAGCCTTACTAGGAGTGAAGGGAGGGTAGTTGAGGGTAGTTGAGGGTAGTTGAGGGTTACTAAACAGCCTTACTAGGAGTGAAGGGAGGGTAGTTGAGGGTTACTAAACAGCCTTACTAGGAGTGAAGGGAGGGCAGTTGAGGGTAGTTGAGGGTTACTAAACAGCCTTACTAGGAGTGAAGGGAGGATAGTTGAGGGTAGTTGAGGGTTATTAAACAGCCTTACTAGGAGTGAAGGGAGGATAGTTGAGGGTAGTTGAGGGTTACTAAACAGACTTACTAGGAGTGAAGGGAGGGTAGTTGAGGGTTACTAAACAGCCTTACTAGGAGTGAAGGAAGGGCAGTTGAGGGTAGTTGAGGGTTACTAAACAGCCTTACTAGGAGTGAAGGAAGGGCAGTTGAGGGTAGTTGAGGGTTACTAAACAGCCTTACTAGGAGTGAAGGAAGGGCAGTTGAGGGTAGTTGAGGGTAGTTGAGGGTTACTAAACAGCCTTACTAGGAGTGAAGGGAGGGCAGTTGAGGGTAGTTGAGGGTTACTAAACAGCCTTACTAGGAGTGAAGGAAGGGCAGTTGAGGGTAGTTGAGGGTTACTAAACAGCCTTACTAGGAGTGAAGGAAGGGCAGTTGAGGGTAGTTGAGGGTTACTAAACAGCCTTACTAGGAGTGAAGGGAGGGCAGTTGAGGGTAGTTGAGGGTTACTAAACAGCCTTACTAGGAGTGAAGGGAGGGCAGTTGAGGGTAGTTGAGGGTTACTAAACAGCCTTACTAGGAGTGAAGGGAGGGCAGTTGAGGGTAGTTGAGGGTTACTAAACAGCCTTACTAGGAGTGAAGGGAGGATAGTTGAGGGTAGTTGAGGGTAGTTGAGGGTTACTAAACAGCCTTACTAGGAGTGAAGGAAGGGCAGTTGAGGGTAGTTGAGGGTAGTTGAGGGTTACTAAACAGCCTTACTAGGAGTGAAAGGAGGGTAGTTGAGGGTTACTAAACAGCCTTACTAGGAGTGAAGGGAGGATAGTTGAGGGTAGTTGAGGGTAGTTGAGGGTTACTAAACAGCCTTACTAGGAGTGAAGGGAGGGTAGTTGAGGGTTACTAAACAGCCTTACTAGGAGTGAAGGGAGGGCAGTTGAGGGTAGTTGAGGGTTACTAAACAGCCTTACTAGGAGTGAAGGGAGGATAGTTGAGGGTAGTTGAGGGTAGTTGAGGGTTACTAAACAGCCTTACTAGGAGTGAAGGAAGGGCAGTTGAGGGTAGTTGAGGGTTACTAAACAGCCTTACTAGGAGTGAAGGGAGGGTAGTTGAGGGTTACTAAACAGCCTTACTAGGAGTGAAGGAAGGGCAGTTGAGGGTAGTTGAGGGTTACTAAACAGCCTTACTAGGAGTGAAGGGAGGGTAGTTGAGGGTTACTAAACAGCCTTACTAGGAGTGAAGGGAGGATAGTTGAGATTGTTGTCATCACATCCCTTGATGGAGCCTTTCATGAAGTTAGACACCTCATTCATATCCTGTCAGGAAGAAGACAGAGTTGGGATGTGTGGATGTGTATGTCAGACTTGAACATAAATATTGTACAACCAAGCATTAGTAGAATAGACTTACAATCCACAGAGCGTCATGTTTGATTTCTTTGAATAATCTGACGTACTCATCAGTCCACCACTCTTTACAGCTGGGGTTAGTGTAGTCTGGAAACACTGCCACACCTGGCCAGACCTAGAGAGAGAGGGAATAGAAGAGAGAATGGTTATTGCCAAGAAACACCAACTCATCTGGACAGACCTACAATATAGAGAGATAAGAGAAACACTGTCTTCTGGACAGACCTACAATATAGAGAGAGAAGAGAAACACTAAGTCATCTGGACAGACCTACAATATAGAGAGAAGAGAAGAGATAAACACAAAGTCATCTGGACAGACCTACAGTATAGAGAAAGAAGAGAGGAGAGAAACACTAAGTCATCTGGACAGACCTACAGTATAGAGAGAGAAACACTAAGTCATCTGGACAGACCTACAGTATAGAGAGAAACACCAAGTCATCTGGACAGACCTACAGTATAGAGAGAAACACCAAGTCATCTGGACAGACCTACAGTATAGAGAGAGAAACACTAAGTCATCTGGACAGACCTACAGTATAGAGAGAGAAACACTAAGTCATCTGGACAGACCTACAGTATAGAGAGAGAAGAGAAGAGATAAACACTAAGTCATCTGGACAGACCTACAGTATAGAGAGAGAAGAGAAGAGATAAACACTAAGTCATCTGGACAGACCTACAGTATAGAGAGAGAAGAGAAGAGATAAACACTAAGTCATCTGGACAGACCTACAGTATATAGAGAGAAGAGAGGAGAGAAACACTAAGTCATCTGGACAGACCTACAGTATAGAGAGAGAAGAGAAGAGATAAACACTAAGTCATCTGGACAGACCTACAGTATAGAGAGAGAAGAGAAGAGATAAACACTAAGTCATCTGGACAGACCTACAGTATAGAGAGAGAAGAGAAGAGATAAACACTAAGTCATCTGGACAGACCTACAGTATATAGAGAGAAGAGAGGAGAGAAACACTAAGTCATCTGGACAGACCTACAGTATAGAGAGAGAAGAGAAGAGATAAACACTAAGTCATCTGGACAGACCTACAGTATAGAGAGAGAAACACTAAGTCATCTGGACAGACCTACAGCATAGAGAGAGAAACACTAAGTCATCTGGACAGACCTACAGTATAGAGAGAGAAGAGAAGAGATAAACACTAAGTAGATGTAGACGTAGAGAGAGGGAGAGAAGTGGAGCAAAGGACACAGAGAGAAAGAGAGAGGATAGGAGGGGATAACGATGGTAGAAATGCGAGGGAAACATTTAGAGGGGAGAGAAGGACATATGAGAGAGACGGGAGGAGGAATCGATTCTACAATATAAATATCCAGACGTGACTGTGAGTTTGAAGCCTTTGCTAATGACATGCAGCACAGAGAGCAATGATTAATCCTCAGAGAAAGAGGGGGAGGGCATTGCATGTGTGTGTCTGTAGCAATGCATACATGTGTACATCAGGTTGAGGTCTTCGCTGACCTTGTATGACAGAGTTCTAAAGATTAAATCTCAAGATTTCTTCACTCCCCACAGTTAAACGTTAGCTAGCTTTTATCCCCCGCTAACAACTTTACAACCACGAGCAGAAAGAGAACATTAATGATTTTCACACACGTTCACATAAACACACACACCCACGTGTCCTAATTATGACGATTTAACTCTCAAGGGAGCAGATATATAGGAACAGCTTTTGGGCAGATATATGATGCCTCCAAGGTCAGGGCTAATCAAATCAAATCAAATCAAATTGAAACGGTCATATGCTCTGAATACAACAGGTGTTTCACCTTACAGTGAAATGCTTACTCACGAGGCCCAAACCAAAAATGCAGTTTAAAAAAATACAGATAAGAATAAGAAATAAAAGTAATTCAAGAGCAGCAGTAAAATAACAATAGCGAGACTATATACAAGGGTGTACCGGTACAGAGTCAATGTGCGGGGTCACCGGTTAGTTGAGGTAATAAGTACAGTGCATGTAGATAGAGTTATTGAAGTGACTATGCATAGATGATAACAAACAGAGAGCAATGCAATGCCATTTGATTAGGTGTTCAGGAGTCTTATGGATTAGGGGTAGAAGCTGTTTAGAAGCCTCTTGGACCTAGACTTGGCGCTCCGGTACCGCTTGACTTCCTCTGACACCGCCTGGTATAGAGCTCCTTCATAGCAGGAAGCTTGGCCCCCGTGCACACTACCCTCTGTAGTGCCTTGCGGTCGAAGGCCGAGCAGTTGCCATACCAGGCAGTGATGCAACCAGTGAGGATCTCTCGATGGTGCAGCTGTAGAACCTTTTGAGGATCTGAGGACCCATGCCAAATCTTTTCAGTTCTCTTTTTCCTGTAGTCCACAATCATATCCTTTGACGATCACATTGAGGGAGAGGTTGTTGTCCTGGCACCATACTGCCAGGTCTCTGACACCACACTGCCAGGTCTCTGACACCACACTGCCAGGTCTCTGACACCACACTGCCAGGTCTCTGACACCACACTGCCAGGTCTCTGACACCACACTGCCAGGTCTCTGACACCACACTGCCAGGTCTCTGACACCACACTGCCAGGTCTCTGACACCACACTGCCAGGTCTCTGACCTCCTCCATATAGGCTGTCTAGTCATTGTCGGTGATCAGGCCGACCACTGTTCTGTCATCTGAAAACTTAATGATGAAGTCCAGGATCCAGTTGCAGAGGGAGGTGTTTAGTCCCAGGGTCCTTAGCTTAGTGATGAGCTTTGAGGGCACTATGGTGTTGAACGCTGAGCTGTAGTCAATGAACAGCATTCTCACTTTTGTCCATGTGGAAAAGGGCAGTGTGGAGTGCAATAGAGATTGCATCATCTGTGGATCTGTTGGGGCTGTATGCAAATGTGGAGTGGGTCTAGGGTTTCTGGGATAATGGTATTGATGGTGCTGATGTGAGCTATGACCAGCCTTTCGAAGCATTTCATGGCTACAGACGTGGTCATTTAGGCAGGTTACCTTAGTGTTCTTGGGCACAGGCACTATGGAGGTCTGCTTAAAACATCCTGGTTTTACAGACTCGGACAGGGAGAGGTTGAAAATGTCAGTGAAGACACATGCCAGTTGGTCAGCGCATCTTCGCAGTGCACGTCCTGGTAATCTGTCTGGCCCTGCGTCCTTGTGAATATTGACTTGTTTAATAACTACTCTAGGGTAGGGGGCAGCATTTGGAATTTTGGATGAAAAGTATGCCCAAATTAAATTGCCTTCTACTCGGGCCCAGAAGATAGGATATGCAAACAATAGTAGATTTGGATAGAAAATTCTCTAAAGTTTCCAAAACTGTTACAATAATGTCTGTGAGTATAACAGAACTGATTTGTCAGGCAAAAACCTGAGAAAAAAACAATTCAGGAAGTAGGAATTGTTTTTGTTGTTGTAGTTTTCTATTCAATTCCATTACAGTATCCATTACAGTATCCATTGCAGTATCCATTACAGTATCCATTGACTTAGGACTCAAATTGCAGTTCCTATGCCTTCCACTAGATGTCAACAGTCTTTAGAAATGGTTTCAGGCTTGTATTCTGAAAAATGAGGGAGTAAGAGCAGTCTGGATGAGTGGACCCTGCCATGTCACAGAGCTTTTTCATGCTTGCTACCAATAGAGTACCTTTCTTCTTTACCTTTTATATTGACAACGTTATTGTCCGGTTGAAATATTATAGATCATTTAGGCTAAAAACAACCTGAGGATTGAATATTAACACCGTTTGACATGTTTCTATGAACTTGACGGATACAATTCTGACTCGCTCCACCATATTTCTCAGTCCCTCCATCTGTCTCGCTCCACCATATTTCTCAGTCCCTCCATCTTTCTGCCTGTTTCGAGGCAGAAAGATGGAGTTACACCACTCGCTCCATTCTCTCTTCCTGACCATTACATTCTCCCCCATTCTGTCTGTTCTCTCTCTCAAATTCTCCCATAACATCATTATATTCTATTTTCCACCTACCTCTGTCTTCCCAAAAATATTATTGAATCAGATTTGATAAAAAAGTGATTATAAAAAAGGTTTGACGTGTTTCTGTGGACTTTACGGAAACTATTTGGAATTTTCGTCTGCGATGTCGTGACCGCTATTTCCTGTGGATTTCTGAACATAACGCGCCAAACAAATGGAGGTATTTTGGATATAAAAATAATCTTTATGGAACAAAAAGAACATTTATTGCGTAACTGGGAGTCTCGTGAGTGAAAACATCCAAATTAATTTTATTGCTTTTCTGATTTTCGTGACCAAGCTACTTTGATGCTAGATGTTCATAATGTTTTGTCTAGTGATCGATAAACTCACACAAACGCTTGGATTGCTTTCACTGTAAAGCATATGTTCAAAATCTGACATGACAGGTGGATTAACAACAAGCTAAGCTTTGTTCTGCTATATTGCACTTGTGATTTCATGAATATAATTTTTTTTTAACCATTTTTTGAATGTGGCGCTCTACAATTCAGCGGTTGTTGATGAAAATGATCCCGCTAAAGGGATCCGTGGGTACCTACACCAGCCCTTAACCCTTAACCCTTAACCCTTAACCCTTAGTGCTATAATAAATACCTTACCTACACCAGCCCTTAGCCCTTAACCCTTAACCCTTAGTGCTATAATAAATACCTTACCTACACCAGCCCTTAACCCTTAACCCTTAACCCTTAACCCTTAGTGCTATAATAAATACCTTACCTACACCAGCCCTTAACCCTTAACCCTTAGTGCTATAATAAATACCTTACCTACATCAGCCCTTAACCCTTAACCCTTAACCCTTAGCCCTTAGTGCTATAATAAATACCTTACCTACACCAGCCCTTAGTGCCATAATAAATACCTTACCTACACCAGCCCTTAACCCTTAGTGCTATAATAAATACCTTACCTACATCAGCCCTTAGCCCTTAACCCTTAACCCTTAGTGCTATAATAAATACCTTACCTACACCAGCCCTTAACCCTTAACCCTTAACCCTTAACCCTTAACCCTTAGTGCCATAATAAATACCTTACCTACACCAGCCCTTAACCCTTAGTGCTATAATAAATACCTTACCTACACCAGCCCTTAACCCTTAACGCCATAATAAATACCTTACCTACACCAGCCCTTAACCCTTAGTGCCATAATAAATACCTTACCTACACCAGCCCTTAACCCTTAGTGCTATAATAAATACCTTACCTACACCAGCCCTTAACCCTTAGTGCCATAATAAATACCTTACCTACACCGGCCCTTAACCCTTAGTGCCATAATAAATACCTTACCTACACCAGCCCTTAACCCTTAATGCTATAATAAATACCTTACCTACACCAGCCCTTAACCCTTAGTGCTATAATAAATACCTTACCTACACCAGCCCTTAACCCTTAGTGCTATAATAAATACCTTACCTACACCAGCCCTTAACCCTTAGTGCCATAATAAATACCTTACCTACACCAGCCCTTAACCCTTAGTGCTATAATAAATACCTTACCTACACCAGCCCTTAACCCTTAGTGCTATAATAAATACCTTACCTACACCAGCCCTTAACCCTTAGTGCTATAATAAATACCTTACCTACACCAGCCCTTAACCCTTAGTGCTATAATAAATACCTTACCTACACCAGCCCTTAACCCTTAGTGCTATAATAAATACCTTACCTACACCAGCCCTTAACCCTTAGTGCTATAATAAATACCTTACCTACACCAGCCCTTAACCCTTAGTGCTATAATAAATACCTTACCTACACCAGCCCTTAGCCCTTAGTGCTATAATAAATACCTTACCTACACCAGCCCTTAACCCTTAGTGCTATAATAAATACCTTACCTACACCAGCCCTTAACCCTTAGTGCTATAATAAATACCTTACCTACACCAGCCCTTAGTGCCATAATAAATACCTTACCTACACCAGCCCTTAACCCTTAGTGCTATAATACATACCTTACCTACATCAGCCCTTAGCCCTTAACCCTTAGTGCCATAATAAATACCTTACCTACACCAGCCCTTAACCCTTAGTGCTATAATAAATACCTTACCTACACCAGCCCTTAACCCTTAGTGCTATAATAAATACCTTACCTACACCAGCCCTTAACCCTTAACGCCATAATAAATAGCTGCTTTGCTCCACAATGACTAACGCCATAATAAATAGCTGCTTTGCTCCACAATGACTAGCGTCCCACTGTCTAGACTCTAGACGATTACTCATCAGCTGCCTCTATTGTGTTTATAAGCACAATCACTGAGGCAGAACACACTCACTCACTCACTCACGCACGCACGCAAACACACACACGCACGCACGCACGCAAACACACGCACGCACACGCACGCGCGCACACACACACACACACACACACACACACACACACACACACACACACACACACACACACACACACACACACACACACACACACACACACACACACACACACACACACACACAAACACTTGGTTTAAGTAAGATCAGTCTGTGCTAATACACGGAGCACACCGTCTGTGATGCAGGACAGTTAGAGACTAAACACGGATGTAGAATCAATGCACCTGTTTGACCTGATATAAACCATAAATAGTGATTAGCACTGGGCCAGGTTTAATCGTGCGGGTAAAATACATCGTAAACCCTATGATCTGCTCCGTAGCAATTTGTAAACGCTCTCTGTCTCTCTCTACACACATAGCCAACACAAAGTGGGATTGATCATTTCAAAAACAACACTAGCCAGCCTCTCTCTCTCACACGCACTCAAGCACCCACAGACACATGCACATCACCATCACCACCACCTCCACCTCCACCACCTCCCTTCCCACCTACCTCTCCCAGTAGAGGTGTTTTCCCATCAGCCTCAGTGACCCAGGCGTTCTTCTGTGTTCCTCGTTCATAGGCCTCATACGGCCCGTTGATCCTCTTACTGGTGGCTATTGCCGGGTCCTGAAAGACAATATCACAGCCATTTTCTTTGGCACAACTGCACTAAACTCAACAAAAACATTTTAAAATAAGCCTACTCACAACAGGCTATTATAGAGGGAATGAGCCTTGATATGTGAGAAACACTTGGAATGGTTGCGTGCATCACATTTTGTCACAGGGTAGACTACCGTGTCTCAGGCCTAGGCACAGGAAGGAAGATGATTTCCAATAGGTCTAGGCACAGGAAGGAAGATGATTTCCAATAGGCCTAGGTACAGGAAGGAAGATGATTTCCAATAGGTCTAGGCACAGGAAGGAAGATGATTTCCAATAGGTCTAGGTACAGGAAGGAAGATGATTTCCAATAGGTCTAGGTACAGGAAGGAAGATGATTTCCAATAGGTCTAGGTACAGGAAGGAAGATGATTTCCAATAGGTCTAGGTACAGGAAGGAAGATGATTTCCAATAGGTCTAGGTACAGGAAGGAAGATGATTTCCAATAGGTCTAGGTACAGGAAGGAAGATGATTTCCAATAGGTCTAGGCACAGGAAGGAAGATGATTTCCAATAGGTCTAGGCACAGGAAGGAAGATGATTTCCAATAGACCTAGGTACAGGAAGGAAGATGATTTCCAATAGGTCTAGGCACAGGAAGGAAGATGATTTCCAATAGACCTAGGTACAGGAAGGAAGATGATTTCCAATAGGTCTAGGTACAGGAAGGAAGATGATTTCCAATAGGTCTAGGCACAGGAAGGAAGATGATTTCCAATAGGTCTAGGCACAGGAAGGAAGATGATTTCCAATAGACCTAGGTACAGGAAGGAAGATGATTTCCAATAGGTCTAGGCACAGGAAGGAAGATGATTTCCAATAGACCTAGGTACAGGAAGGAAGATGATTTCCAATAGGTCTAGAATGAGCCTTGATATGTGAGAAACATTTGGAATGGTTGCGTGCATCACATTTTGTCACAGGGTAGACTACCGTGTCTCAGGCCTAGGCACAGGAAGGAAGATGATTTCCAATAGGTCTAGGTACAGGAAGGAAGATGATTTCCAATAGGTCTAGGTACAGGAAGGAAGATGATTTCCAATAGACCTAGGTACAGGAAGGAAGATGATTTCCAATAGGTCTAGGTACAGGAAGGAAGATGATTTCCAATAGGTCTAGGTACAGGAAGGAAGATGATTTCCAATAGGCCTAGGTACAGGAAGGAAGATGATTTCCAATAGGTCTAGGTACAGGAAGGAAGATGATTTCCAATAGGTCTAGGTACAGGAAGGAAGATGATTTCCAATAGGTCTAGGTACAGGAAGGAAGATGATTTCCAATAGGTCTAGGCACAGGAAGGAAGATGATTTCCAATAGGTCTAGGCACAGGAAGGAAGATGATTTCCAATAGGCCTAGGTACAGGAAGGAAGATGATTTCCAATAGGTCTAGGTACAGGAAGGAAGATGATTTCCAATAGGCCTAGGTACAGGAAGGAAGATGATTTCCAATAGGTCTAGGTACAGGAAGGAAGATGATTTCCAATAGGTCTAGGCACAGGAAGGAAGATGATTTCCAATAGGTCTAGGCACAGGAAGGAAGATGATTTCCAATAGGCCTAGGTACAGGAAGGAAGATGATTTCCAATAGGTCTAGGTACAGGAAGGAAGATGATTTCCAATAGGTCTAGGTACAGGAAGGAAGATGATTTCCAATAGGTCTAGGCACAGGAAGGAAGATGATTTCCAATAGGTCTAGGCACAGGAAGGAAGATGATTTCCAATAGGTCTAGGTACAGGAAGGAAGATGATTTCCAATAGGTCTAGGTACAGGAAGGAAGATGATTTCCAATAGGTCTAGGCACAGGAAGGAAGATGATTTCCAATAGGTCTAGGTACAGGAAGGAAGATGATTTCCAATAGGTCTAGGCACAGGAAGGAAGATGATTTCCAATAGGTCTAGGTACAGGAGTAATCATTTCCCCTTTCCTCTCCCTTTCATATGCCCGGGACCAAATAAAACATTTTATATTCATTTTACCTTTATTTAACTAGGCAAGTCAGTTAAGAACAAATTCTTAGTTACAATGACGGCCTAGGAACAGTGGGTTAACTGCCTTGTTCAGGGGTAGAAGGACAGATTTTTACATTGTCAGCTCAGAGATTAGCTCTTGCAGCTTTTCGGTTACGAGTCCAACACTAACCACTAGGCTACCCTGGCCACCCAAATATTTTCATTTTGCATTTAACTTCACTATCAACTCTATCATTTCTGGGTCAGCTTTAAGTACCTTACTGCAATTAGATTTAAATTAAAATGGGCAGAAATTGTATTTCTAAAGCAGAAAACTATTGCTCAAGCAATCATTTCCCTAGGACTGTCTGGGAGTGGTTATAGTGGGGAGGGGAGAACTGAACACAAGCTGTTATTGGCAAAGAGGTTTGGAACTCTCTCTTTTATTGGTCGGTTAAACCATTTAATGCATGGTAAAAAAACACAAAAAACAATAAGGCTAAAGCCCTATTCTCACGGGACTATTATTACTAGAGAACGTTGGTTATGTATTTATTACCCCAGTTTGTCTCTTATTCCAGAGGAAAAATATTTTTTAATAATGCATGTGGCGATATTCAATTTAATTCGCACAAAACATATAAAGAAATGTATTCACTGTGAAAGCAGACCCTTCATACATAGGATATGCGCAGCACTTCATTCAATTTATCCAATCATTGATATCTTGCTAAAACCGCACTGGACTAGAATTATCAAAGGACTTTGTAGTTTGCCAAAAATAAACAGTAATTTATTCTGGTTAGTCAATGTCCAGATTTCAGTTTAAGCCATCTAAACAGCAGGCTACAGTTCCCTTGCCATGCAATAGGCCTATTTGAAGTCCTGTGTCGAATTTGTACAGCGCCTCACAATCATCACACCTAACACAGCCAGAACACTGGCACTGCAATCCTCTTTACCTGCTCACCAAATCTTTTCCAAACATTACTTTTCTGCCCCCCTCCTTATTATTTTCAACTCTCCTTTCGCAGCTTTGGTTTTATTGAATTAAACTTTGACAATGTCCTTTTTGCCTCTGTGACGTTAACTTCTCCTGCCCGTTCCCAAAATCATTATTTGCCGATTGGCTGTGTCGGCTATTTGCCACGCATACAGTTAACCCCTAAAGGTTAGGTTTAGTACTAATACCAGATAGACTAAAATAATGAAAGACAAAACCTCAATGTAGCCAAGAATTATACATTTATGGATTTTTAAAGGTATTGTTTTCTCTTTATTCAACCCCCAATATTTAATGACCCTAAATCCCAGCCCTTCAGCCACACAATAGTTACATTTTAATGACCCTAAATCCCAGCCCTTCACTGCGGATATAACCACCCGGACTGCGGCTATGAGTCCACCCATGCATCACTAACGCACGCATATATGCAAGGTGAACAAGGTCGTCATACCGGTAAATGCTTTTTCTAATAAATCAAAGGTAGACATAGACAACAACATAACTGTAATGACCTACGAGGGATATGCCTGACATATTGCCAAATCGCGGTCTGCTCAGAATCCTATCTGGAGAGTTCACAAACTACATTTACAAATTGAATGCGACATGTTTTACGTCTATAATCAAATAAATTAGCAACAACGAACTCAGCAAAACACTCGGATTAGGCGACTTCAAACCTCTAAGTAATAGCAAAGTTACAGTAGTGCCACTACTATTGAAATGTGAATATGTTTTCATTCAACATGCACATTTGGAACTGGAGCTAACTGGAGAACCAACAAATGTTTGCAAAAACAAGCAAATCAACTGTAGGCGGCAGGTTTGAGCGTTGGGCCAATAACCGAAAGGTTGCTAGATCTAATCCCTGAACTGTCAAGGACAAATCTGTCATTCTGTCCCTGAACAAGGCAGTTAACCCACTGTTCCTAGGCCGTCATTGTAAATAAGAAGTTGTTTTTAAATTACTTGCCTAGTTAAATAATATGTTTTTATCTTTCTTTCAAAAACAGTCTGTTTCTTACCAATATAAGAATGTATTTCTGTCCCTTCTCGTGCAGGTAATCAGCGAACTGAGGGAGGCCTTTGAAGTTGACTTCATCGTAAGTGAAGTCCTTCTTATCTTCCATATAGTCAATGTCAGTGTACTGGATATCCTGGGAGAGAAGAGAAGCAGATAGAGAATAAAAGTGCATTCATTATGGCTGTAGGAGTTGAATGTCAGTGTCATAACCACACAGTATTTGTCTCAAACCACTCAAACTGTCTGCATCATTGTTTTCTATACATTTAGTCAAAGCCACTCAAATATTATGGTCTTAGCAGCATGGCTTAGTAAGTACATTGCCCCTTGGCATGTGTTTACTGAAGTGCAGTGCGTCCACTCTTATCTTATCTTTAAATCCGAACTTCAAATATTAATGAATTCCCATGACTGAAATGTGTTCCCTTAAATGAATATTTACATCTTAGTATGAGTGTGATGCATATAGAACAGTGGTGTAAAGTACTGAAGTAAAAAATACTTTAAAGTACAACCTAAGTCGTTTTTTTGTGTATCTGTATTTTAGTTTACTACTTATATTATTTTGCAAACTTTTACTTTTTACTTTGACTATATTCCTAAAGGCAATAATGTGTTTTTTACTCTGCACATTTTCCCCGACACCCCAAAAAATAATGTTGTGCCGGAAAATGGTCCAATTCACACACTTATCAAGATGATCTGGAGGACTCACTAAACAGAGAACATCCCTGTTCATCACCACTGCCTCTGATCTGGAGGACTCACTAAACAGAGAACATCCCTGGTCATCACCACTGCCTCTGATCTGGAGGACTCACTAAACAGAGAACATCCCTGGTCATCTCTACTGCCTCTGATCTGGAGGACTCACTAAACAGAGAACATCCCTGGTCATCACCACTGCCTCTGATCTGGAGGACTCACTAAACAGAGAACATCCCTGGTCATCACCACTGCCTCTGATCTGGAGGACTCACTAAACAGAGAACATCCCTGGTCATCACCACTGCCTCTGATCTGGAGGACTCACTAAACAGAGAACATCCCTGGTCATCACCACTGCCTCTGATCTGGAGGACTCACTAAACAGAGAACATCCCTGGTCATCACCACTGCCTCTGATCTGGAGGACTCACTAAACAGCGAACATCCCTGGTCATCACCACTGCCTCTGATCTGGAGGACTCACTAAACAGAGAACATCCCTGTTCATCACCACTGCCTCTGATCTGGAGGACTCACTAAACAGAGAACATCCCTGGTCATCACCACTGCCTCTGATCTGGAGGACTCACTAAACAGAGAACATCCCTGGTCATCACCACTGCCTCTGATCTGGAGGACTCACTAAACAGAGAACATCCCTGGTCATCACCACTGCCTCTGATCTGGAGGACTCACTAAACAGAGAATATCCCTGGTCATCACCACTGCCTCTGATCTGGAGGACTCACTAAACAGAGAACATCCCTGGTCATCACCACTGCCTCTGATCTGGAGGACTCACTAAACAGAGAATATCCCTGGTCATCACCACTGCCTCTGATCTGGAGGTCTCACTAAACAGAGAACATCCCTGGTCATCACCACTGCCTCTGATCTGGAGGACTCACTAAACAGAGAACATCCCTGGTCATCACCACTGCCTCTGATCTGGAGGACTCACTAAACATAGAACATCCCTGGTCATCTCTACTGCCTCTGATCTGGAGGACTCACTAAACAGAGAACATCCCTGGTCATCACCACTGCCTCTGATCTGGAGGACTCACTAAACAGAGAACATCCCTGGTCATCTCTACTGCCTCTGATTTGGAGGACTCACTAAAGAGAGAACATCCCTGGTCATCACCACTGCCTCTGATCTGGAGGACTCACTAAACAGAGAACATCCCTGGTCATCACCACTGCCTCTGATCTGGAGGACTCACTAAACAGAGAACATCCCTGGTCATCACCACTGCCTCTGATCTGGAGGACTCACTAAACAGAGAACATCCCTGGTCATCTCTACTGCCTCTGATCTGGAGGACTCACTAAACAGAGAACATCCCTGGTCATCACCACTGCCTCTGATCTGGAGGACTCACTAAACAGAGAACATCCCTGGTCATCACCACTGCCTCTGATCTGGAGGACTCACTAAACAGAGAACATCCCTGGTCATCACCACTGCCTCTGATCTGGAGGACTCACTAAACAGAGAACATCCCTGGTCATCACCACTGCCTCTGATCTGGAGGACTCACTAAACAGAGAACATCCCTGGTCATCACCACTGCCTCTGATCTGGAGGACTCACTAAACAGCGAACATCCCTGGTCATCACCACTGCCTCTGATCTGGAGGACTCACTAAACAGAGAACATCCCTGTTCATCACCACTGCCTCTGATCTGGAGGACTCACTAAACAGAGAACATCCCTGGTCATCACCACTGCCTCTGATCTGGAGGACTCACTAAACAGAGAACATCCCTGGTCATCACCACTGCCTCTGATCTGGAGGACTCACTAAACAGAGAACATCCCTGGTCATCACCACTGCCTCTGATCTGGAGGACTCACTAAACAGAGAATATCCCTGGTCATCACCACTGCCTCTGATCTGGAGGACTCACTAAACAGAGAACATCCCTGGTCATCACCACTGCCTCTGATCTGGAGGACTCACTAAACAGAGAACATCCCTGGTCATCACCACTGCCTCTGATCTGGAGGTCTCACTAAACAGAGAACATCCCTGGTCATCACCACTGCCTCTGATCTGGAGGACTCACTAAACAGAGAACATCCCTGGTCATCACCACTGCCTCTGATCTGGAGGACTCACTAAACATAGAACATCCCTGGTCATCTCTACTGCCTCTGATCTGGAGGACTCACTAAACAGAGAACATCCCTGGTCATCACCACTGCCTCTGATCTGGAGGACTCACTAAACAGAGAACATCCCTGGTCATCTCTACTGCCTCTGATTTGGAGGACTCACTAAAGAGAGAACATCCCTGGTCATCACCACTGCCTCTGATCTGGAGGACTCACTAAACAGAGAACATCCCTGGTCATCACCACTGCCTCTGATCTGGAGGACTCACTAAACAGAGAACATCCCTGGTCATCACCACTGCCTCTGATCTGGAGGACTCACTAAACAGAGAACATCCCTGGTCATCTCTACTGCCTCTGATCTGGAGGACTCACTAAACAGAGAACATCCCTGGTCATCACCACTGCCTCTGATCTGGAGGACTCACTAAACAGAGAACATCCCTGGTCATCACCACTGCCTCTGATCTGGAGGACTCACTAAACAGAGAACATCCCTGGTCATCACCACTGCCTCTGATCTGGAGGACTCACTAAACAGAGAACATCCCTGGTCATCTCTACTGCCTCTGATCTGGAGGACTCACTAAACAGAGAACATCCCTGGTCATCACCACTGCCTCTGATCTGGAGGACTCACTAAACAGAGAACATCCCTGGTCATCTCTACTGCCTCTGATCTGGAGGACTCACTAAACAGAGAACATCCCTGGTCATCACCACTGCCTCTGATCTGGAGGACTCACTAAACAGAGAACATCCCTGGTCATCACCACTGCCTCTGATCTGGAGGACTCACTAAACAGAGAACATCCCTGGTCATCACCACTGCCTCTGATCTGGAGGACTCACTAAACAGAGAACATCCCTGGTCATCTCTACTGCCTCTGATCTGGAGGACTCACTAAACAGAGAACATCCCTGGTCATCACCACTGCCTCTGATCTGGAGGACTCACTAAACAGAGAACATCCCTGGTCATCACCACTGCCTCTGATCTGGAGGACTCACTAAACAGAGAACATCCCTGTTCATCACCACTGCCTCTGATCTGGAGGAGTCACTAAACAGAGAACATCCCTGTTCATCACCACTGCCTCTGATCTGGAGGACTCACTAAACAGAGAACATCCCTGGTCATCACCACTGCCTCTGATCTGGAGGACTCACTAAACAGAGAACATCCCTGGTCATCACCACTGCCTCTGATCTGGAGGACTCACTAAACAGAGAACATTCCTGGTCATCACCACTGCATCTGATCTGGAGGACTCACTAAACAGAGAACATCCCTGTTCATCACCACTGCCTCTGATCTGGAGGACTCACTAAACAGAGAACATCCCTGGTCATCCCTACTGCCTCTGATCTGGAGGACTCACTAAACAGAGTACATCCTTGGTCATCACCACTGCCTCTGATCTGGAGGACTCACTAAACAGAGAACATCCCTGGTCATCACCACTGCCTCTGATCTGGAGGACTCACTAAACACACTAAACAGAGAACATCCCTGGTCATCCCTACTGCCTCTGATTTGGAGGACTCACTAAACAGAGAACATCCCTGGTCATCACCACTGCCTCTGATCTGGAGGACTCACTAAACAGAGAACATCCCTGGTCATCACCACTGCCTCTGATCTGGAGGACTCACTAAACAGAGAACATCCCTGGTCACCACCACTGCCTCTGATCTGGAGGACTCACTAAACAGAGAACATCCCTGGTCATCACCACTGCCTCTGATCTGGAGGACTCACTAAACAGAGAACATCCCTGGTCATCACCACTGCCTCTGATCTGGAGGACTCACTAAACAGAGAACATCCCTGGTCATCACCACGGCCTCTGATCTGGAGGACTCACTAAACAGAGAACATCCCTGGTCATCACCACTGCCTCTGATCTGGAGGACTCACTAAACAGAGAACATCCCTGTTCATCACCACTGCCTCTGATCTGGAGGACTCACTAAACAGAGAACATCCCTGGTCATCACCACTGCCTCTGATCTGGAGGACTCACTAAACAGAGAACATCCCTGGTCATCACCACTGCCTCTGATCTGGAGGACTCACTAAACAGAGAACATCCCTGGTCATCACCACTGCCTCTGATCTGGAGGACTCACTAAACAGAGAACATCCCTGGTCATCACCACTGCCTCTGATCTGGAGGACTCACTAAACAGAGAACATCCCTGGTCATCACCACTGCCTCTGATCTGGAGGACTCACTAAACAGAGAACATCCCTGGTCATCACCACTGCCTCTGATCTGGAGGACTCACTAAACAGAGAACATCCCTGGTTATCACCACTGCCTCTGATCTGGAGGACTCACTAAACAGAGAACATCCCTAGTCATCACCACTGCCTCTGATCTGGAGGACTCACTAAACAGAGAACATCCCTGGTCATCACCACTGCCTCTGATCTGGTGGACTCACTAAACAGAGAACCTCCCTGGTCATCACCACTGCCTCTGATCTGGAGGACTCACTAAACAGAGAACATCCCTGGTCATCACCACTGCCTCTGATCTGGAGGACTCACTAAACAGAGAACATCCCTGGTCATCACCACTGCCTCTGATCTGGAGGACTCACTAAACAGAGAACATCCCTGTTCATCACCACTGCCTCTGATCTGGAGGACTCACTAAACAGAGAACATCCCTGGTCATCACCACTGCCTCTGATCTGGAGGACTCACTAAACAGAGAACATCCCTGGTCATCACCACTGCCTCTGATCTGGAGGACTCACTAAACAGAGAACATCCCTGGTCATCACCACTGCCTCTGATCTGGAGGACTCTCTAAACAGAGAACATCCCTGGTCATCACCACTGCCTCTGATCTGGAGGACTCACTAAACAGAGAACATCCCTGGTTATCACCACTGCCTCTGATCTGGAGGACTCACTAAACAGAGAACATCCCTAGTCATCACCACTGCCTCTGATCTGGAGGACTCACTAAACAGAGAACATCCCTGGTCATCACCACTGCCTCTGATCTGGAGGACTCACTAAACAGAGAACATCCCTGGTCATCACCACTGCCTCTGATCTGGAGGACTCACTAAACAGAGAACATCCCTAGTCATCACCACTGCCTCTGATCTGGAGGACTCACTAAACAGAGAACATCCCTGGTCATCACCACTGCCTCTGATCTGGAGGACTCACTAAACAGAGAACATCCCTGGTCATCACCACTGCCTCTGATCTGGAGGACTCACTAAACAGAGAACATCCCTGGTCATCCCTACTGCCTCTGATCTGGAGGACTCTCTAAACAGAGAACATCCCTGGTCATCACCACTGCCTCTGATCTGGAGGACTCACTAAACAGAGAACATCCCTGGTCATCACCACAGCCTCTGATCTGGAGGACTCACTAAACAGAGAACATCCCTGGTCATCACCACTGCCTCTGATCTGGAGGACTCACTAAACAGAGAACATCCCTGGTCATCACCACTGCCTCTGATCTGGAGGACTCACTAAACAGAGAACGTCCCTGGTCATCACCACTTCCTCTGATCTGGAGGACTCACTAAACAGAGAACATCCCTGGTCATCACCACTGCCTCTGATCTGGAGGACTCACTAAACAGAGAACATCCCTGGTCATCACCACTTCCTCTGATCTGGAGGACTCACTAAACAGAGAACATTCCTGGTCATCACCACTTCCTCTGATCTGGAGGACTCACTAAACAGAGAACATCCCTGGTCATCACCACTGCCTCTGATCTGGAGGACTCACTAAACAGCGAACATCCCTGGTCATCACCACTGCCTCTGATCTGGAGGACTCACTAAACAGAGAACATCCCTGGTCATCACCACTGCCTCTGATCTGGCAAACTCACTAAACACAAATGCTTAGTTTGTAAATTATGTCTGAGTATCGGTGTGCCCCTGGCTATCTGTCAATTAAAAAATAAATAGTCCCGCCTGGTTTGCTTAATATAAGGAATTTGAAATGGTTTATACTTTTACTTTTGATACTTATTAAAGTACATTTTAGCAATTCCATTTACTTTGATACTTAAGTATATTTATAACCAAATACTTTTAGACTTTTACTCAAGTAGTATTTTACTGGGTGACTATCTTTTTCTCGAGTCATTTTCTATTAAGTTTTATATACTTTTAATCATGTAAAATAATGGAGTACTTTTTCCACCACTGATATAGAATTATTCAGAAACTATGCATCCAATCAAACGTTTGAAATTTAGCATAAATTAAACACATCTGCTCAGATGTTAGCATATTTTAAATTACCTTAATGCATTCCCCTCACACATATTTGCATCTTAGCATAAGTTAAACACATCTTCTTTAGCATAAGCCTGCTGGCATGCCTGCAAGTTTCAGGCCTTCATGTGAGTGCTAGTGACTTGGCTAATGTGTTGCGGAACCTTGGGAGGATTCTAGAGTGTTAGCACATTCTGTTTTTGGTCTAGGCCTTGATTCTGTGGCTTGGCAGTCCCTCTCCATATCACTCTAACAGATGGTTCCCAGCTCCTGCCAGTTCCCTGCTAATGGTAATCAGTTCCAGACGTATTAGGATAATGTGATAATGCCCTCTGTGGTCTATCTGATCTCTATCAAATATGCCCCTCAATATAGCCGCTGTCGTCCAGCTGTATCTTAATGTCAAAGACGAACATTAAGGGCGTGGTTATTAAAAAAATCAAAGAGTAAATAATAAGCTTGTTTTGTCTGAGTTTTTTTGCGATCGTTTTTGTCCAAGTTTGACCTCTTGATTGTCTTGGAGGTTAGATAAATCCTCGCTAGGAGCTATTGAGTTCTCATAGGGTAAACATGTCTCCCGACTGCAGGGTACTCCTGAAGGACTGGAGAACAGACCGTCAGACTCAGACAATTTGACACGGAACAGGCTTCTCCCAGAGAGCAACAGGTCAGCTCCCTGCTGCCTGTCCAGCTCTGATAGAGAATTTCATATCTCTAGTCTACAGCTGAATCCTATCTGGTGGATTACAGTCCTTTGCTTATAGCTTTCAGTGTGGAACTGATTACTAATGATTCCTAGCTTCCACGCAGTGTTTCCCTTACTGGTAGGTGGGAGTTGTTTACTAATCCATTGCTCCTGTTCTGTTATTGCGGAACATATACTGTAGGTAGATTTTCACTTTCTGATTCGCTGGTAGCTCATGGTTTTCCATTGTTTTCCATTGTTCTCTAGTTTCCCACTGGTTTCTATCTCTAAGATAATGCCTTTGTTCCTAAAGGGAACAGTTTGTGGCCGAGGTCCCTATAGAACCAGTAGTTCTACATTAAGACTCTTACATATGGCAGGTCGACGGCTCGGTTCCTCTCCACTGTTCTCTTGACTTCCTCTAGACTGCCGTAGTCCCAACGAGACAACTGGAAGCCGAGAGACCAGTATGGAGGAATCATCGGCTTGCCGATCAGCTGGACACACACGCATGCACACACACACACGCACGCACGCACGCACGCACGCACGCACGCACGCACGCACGCACGCACGCACGCACACACACACACACACACACACACACACACACACACACACACACACACACACACGCACACATGCACACATGCACACACACACACACAAAGGAAAGATGTATGATACACAAATACTGATTCCAAATGTACCACTGTATCACAGCACATTTGTGCCTATCACTTCCAAATGATCAGCTTCATAGTGAAAGTCAACTGACACCTTTGTCTCACCTCCAGGAACTCATGGACCACCTGTTCAGGTGTGTCTCCTAGCAGGATGTAGAAGTCCAGAACTCCTCCAATGGTTCTGTAGGTCACCGCTGGAGCCGGCTGCAGTGTGACCTCTGGGCAAAGGTCATAAAACACAACCACACAGCGATGAGATATAGTCTTATCTCTGGACTCGTTACATAGACACCGATGGACCAGGTCAGAACAACAATATTCACGTGTTTCTGTTTTTTTTTTTACCCATAGCATTGCTGTTCATCAGGAAGACTCCGAAGGACTTGCCACTCTCGTCCTCCAGACAAAGGAAGTAGGGATAATGAC
The DNA here is from genome assembly GCF_023373465.1 of Oncorhynchus keta. NCBI lineage: Eukaryota > Metazoa > Chordata > Actinopteri > Salmoniformes > Salmonidae > Oncorhynchus > Oncorhynchus keta. The sequence goes on from NC_068421.1 coordinate 2,407,769, forward strand.
CATAGAGGTTATGTGTTCCCTGGGGGATAAAGGAAAGAAAGGGATGAGAGAGAGAGAGAGAGAGAGACAGAGAGAGAGAGAGAGAGAGAGAGATTGAGAGAGAGAGAGAGAGAGAGACAGAGAGAGAGAGAGAGAGAGACAGGGAGAGAGACAGGGAGAGAGACAGGGAGAGAGAGAGAGAGAGAGAGAGAGAGAGAGAGAGAGAGAGAGATGGATCGAAGCTGAGGGGGTGGCGGTACAAACTAATCAGCTTACAAGACATTCAATTACCCGCCCTTTGGGGAGGAATGTACACACACCCTGTTCACAGCAGCTGACAGGCCCTGAGCTGTGCTCCTTATAGGATACATGCTGTTTGTGTGATGTTGGAGAATGATCGATGTAAGACGTGTGTGTGCGTGTGTGTGTGTGTGTGTGTGTGTGTGTGTGTGTGTGTGTGTGTGTGTGTGTGTGTGTGTGTGTGTGTGTGTGTGTGTGTGTGTGTGTGTGTGTGTGTGTGTGTGTGTGTGTGTGTGTGTGTGTGTGATACAGTATATGTGTGTATATCAGTACTCACTCCATTAGGGAATGAATCTCGTGAGAAGATAGGCCACGTTCTCCAGTTGGTGTCATGACGATAGTTCTGATGGACGTGTTCCCCCAGACCGTATATATTATGGGATGGCAGTCTGGCAGACAGCTGCAGGTACTGATCAGCATACACCAGCGGACCCATTGTGGTGTCAAACCTGTGTGTGTGTGTGGTGTGCGGGGGGGTTGAGATGATGAGAGGTTGGTTGTATTAGAACACACAGGGTATGTATTGAACTGTATAGTACAGTATTGTTATGGAAGAAAGACCCCTCTGGGAGAAGGTAGCTAGCTGCAAACAGACCTTTAGAAGACACCGTAATGAGACCTGTGTAGCTTCCCACCCACTGACATTACTAATAACACATACATGTCCTACCCTTCTGCCTCTTTGCTCAATAACGGAGGGGAGAGAGAGAGAGAGAGAGAGAGAGAGAGAGAGAGAGAGAGAGAGAGAGAGAGAGAGAGAGAGAGAGAGAGAGAGAGAGAGAGAGAGAGAGAGAGAGAGAGAGAGAGAGAGAGAGAGAGAGAGACAGGGAGAGAGAGACAGGGAGAGAGAGACAGGGAGAGAGTCAGGGAGAGAGAGAGACAGGGAGAGAGAGAGAGAGAAAGACAGAGAGAGAGAGAGACAGGGAGAGAGAGAGAGAGAGAGAGAGAGAGAGAGAGAGAGAGAGAGAGAGAGAGAGAGACAGGGAGAGAGACAGGGAGAGAGAGACAGGGAGAGAGTCAGGGAGAGAGAGAGAGAGAGAGAGAGAGAGAGAGACAGACAGGGAGAGAGACAGGGAGAGAGAGAGAGAGAGAGAGAGAGAGAGAGAGAGAGAGAGAGAGAGAGAGAGAGAGAGAGATCAAGGGCAGTATCATGTATCTAGTGGTGTGTATGTGCACAGTAATCATTGTGCAGGGCAAATACGCTTGCTTTTATCAGCCTTTATGTTTTTATTACAGTGAGAAAAACATCAGCCAACATCCTGACTCTGGCGAGACACAAAGCAAGGAAGACCATTAGGCGATCTGCAGTCTAAACTAAATCAATGTGCAGGAACTCCCCTGACAGAGATAGAGGTCTCATCCTACTAAGTACAGTAGGATGAGGAATCAATCATTGTGTGGTGTAATGACCTCTACACTCACACTCCATCAGGGAAGTCCACCTAGAGAGACTAGACTCCTGGTAATTGGACTAATGGATGACAGGAACACAACCCTACCACAGCTCACCTAAACACTGCACTGTTGAATCTAATGGTTAAAAAGTGGAGAGTTGATAGTTTTGATTGGAATTACTAAAGGGGTTAAATTAAAGTGAATCCTGTTAGTTATTAAACCCTTTATCGCCGTGGCGAATAACACAACCGTCAAACAGTCAGAGAGCAAGCTGATAATATCATAGCAATTATCTCTACGCAGTCAATGGTTTTCTCTCCACCTTCACCATCCACCCCTCTCTCTTTCTTAATATGCACCTGCTCATTTCATCTGAAGAGCTGCATCTAAACTTTTATATTAGAGCACATATATTGATAAGACTCGTATCACCAGTTATGTAGTAAATGTTACCCAGTATTTTACAGTAAATATTTCCCGGTTATGTAGTAAATATGATCAAGTTATGTAGTAAATATTACCCAGTAATGTAGTAAATATTACCCAGTAATGTAGTAAATATTACCCAGTTATGTAGTAAATATTACCCAATTATCTAATAAATATTACCAGGTAATGTAGTCCATATTACCCAGTAATGTAGTAAATATTACCCATTAATGTAGTAAATATTACCCAATTATCTAATAAATATTACCCAATTATCTAATAAATATTACCCCATTATGTAGTAAATATTACCCAGTAATGTAGTAAATATTACCCAGTCATGTAGTAAATATTACCCATTAATGTAGTAAATATTACCCAATTATCTAATAAATATTACCCAATTATCTAATAAATATTACCCAGTTATGTAGTAAATATTACCCAATTATCTAATAAATATTATAAGGTTATCTAATAAATATTACCCAGTTATGTAGTAAATATTACCCAGCAATGTAGTAAATATTACCAAATTATCTAATAAATATTACCTGGTTATCTAATACAATTTACCCAGTAATGTAGAAATATTTTACCCAGTAATGTAGTAAATATTACCCAATTATCTAATAAATATTACCCAGTAATGTAGTAAATGTTACCCATTATCTAATAAATATTACCCAGTCATGTAGTAAATATTACCCATTAATGTAGTAAATATTACCCAATTATCTAATAAATATTACCCAATTATCTAATAAATATTACCCAGTTATGTAGTAAATATTACCCAATTATCTAATAAATATTATAAGGTTATCTAATAAATATTACCCAGCAATGTAGTAAATATTACCAAATTATCTAATAAATATTACCTGGTTATCTAATACAATTTACCCAGTAATGTAGAAATATTTTACCCAGTAATGTAGTAAATATTACCCAATTATCTAATAAATATTACCCAGTAATGTAGTAAATGTTACCCATTATCTAATAAATATTACCCAGTAATGTAGTAAATATTACCCAATTATCTAATAATTATTACCCAGTAATGTAGTAAATATTACCCATTAATGTAGTAAATATTACCCAGTAATGTAGTAAATATTACCCAGTTATGTAGTAAATATTACCCAGTAGTGTAGTAAATATTACCAGGTAATGTAGTACATTTTTTCCAGTTATGTAGTAAATATTACCCAGTAATGTAGTAAATATTACCCAGTTATGTAGTAAATATTACCCAGTAATGTAGTAAATATTACCCAGTAATGTAGTAAATATTACCCAGTTATGTAGTAAATATTACCCAGTAATGTAGTAAATATTACCCAGTTATGTAGTAAATATTACCCCGTTATGTAGTAAATATTACCCAGTAGTGTAGTAAATATTACCCCGTTATGTAGTAAATATTACCCAGTAGTGTAGTAAATATTTCCCAGTTATCTAATAAATATTACCCAGTAATGTGCAATATAGCAAGCAGTATACAGCAATATCTCTTTCTATCTCTGTGAGCCAAATGCCACTCAGCTGATAAGCACATTGGGCAAAGGAAAGCAAAAGGTCATACCCTTTAAACATACTGTCACTGTGGTTATGTAAAAATAATCTGCTAAATCACTAAGAAGGGGTATAGTCGGGCAGTCATTAACAAGTGTTGCCATCCTGTACTGTACTGTACATGGTGTATGTGTGCCTCTGACAGATAGACCAAAAGCAGACACAGGAAATTAATAAATGAACATTTTAATGCTATTAATTTATTGCAGATTTGTAGGGCTTATACGTGGAGTGAAAGGTGAATTAATTTACACGTCACTCAGTGCTGTTTACCAGCAGCAATAACAGTAGTGGGTTAACCCTTTAATCTGTGGGGTTAGCTAACTAGCTATATTAGCTGCTATGCTACCTGGTTGACGAGATAAACATGGTGCTAAGACATCAGATAGGAGCTAATAACCAACGTAGCTAGCAAACCGTTAGCTGGTTATCATTTTTAACATTTTCGTCAACGAGCCATCTGACATCTGACTTACAATGTTAACTATTTTACCGCTGTGATGATCTCACCAGCCGCAATCGTATTCGTAAATTGAAGTTGATGATTGTCGTTATGGGGAAAGAAGGAACTGTTTTAAAAAGCCTAAATAAAGGTTGGCAATAGGTTTAACTATCTGAGAATTTTCCTGCATATGGACCAAGGAAGCTGTAGATCAGCACGCGTTATTGTGCGTTCTCACTTCTCAAACTATGGGCATATTTGAGTCATTCAGACAAAACAGCATCGTCGGTTCATTTGTTTTCCTACCCCCACTCTCCTTTTTAGATATTTTGCACATTGATGGCTTGGTAGCACATGTTATCGCCATTGAGCTAGTTCTCCCTACACCCAGCAATAACATCTGCTAAATATGCGTATGTGACCAATCACATTTGATTTAAACAGCAGCATGTAATATGAGCAATGAAGAGAGATGTGAGGATGTGAAAGGGATTTTTACCATTCAATGTTTTCCCATTATGTTATTATGTAGTTAGCTTGGTAAGTCAAATGTATTGTTTGATTTTAAAATAGATATATTAATGCATACATGGCTGTTTCTGAGACATTTCCTTTATATTGAATATCGTCCGAAAGAAATCTATCTTATATTATAATATGTATTATAATATTGACCCCCAAAAATCGGTGTAGACTGTAAAAAAATCCATATTGGTAGTGCTTTGGTAGTGCTTTAGTTTTAACAGGAGTCATAATCATGGTTTTAACAGGAGTCATTATCATGGTTTTAACAGGGTTCATAATCATGGTTTTAACAGGAGTCATTATCATGGATTTAACAGGAGTCATTATCATGGTTTTAACAGGAGTCATTATAATGGTTTTAACAGGAGTCATTATCATGGTTTAAACAGGTCATTATCATGGTTTTAACAGGAGTCAGGTCATAATCATGGTTTTAACAGGAGTCATAATTATGGTTTTAACAGCAGTCATAATTATGGTTTTAACAGAAGTCATTATCATGGTTTTAACAGGCCATAATCATGGTTTTAACAGGAGTCATTATCATGGTTTTAACAGGTCATAATCATGGTTTTAACAGAAGTCATTATCATGGTTTTAACAGGTCATAATCATGGTTTTAACAGGAGTCATTATCATGGTTTTAACAGGAGTCATTATCATGGTTTTAACAGGGGTCATAATCATGGTTTTAACAGGAGTCATAATCATGGTTTTAACAGGAGTCATTATCATGGTATAAAGAACAGGGGTCATAAGTCATTATCATGGTTTTAACAGAAGTCATTATCATGGTTTTAACAGGTCATAATCATGGTTTTAACAGAAGTCATTATCATAGTTTTAACAGGAGTCATAATCATGGTTTTAACAGGAGTCATTATCATCGTTTTAACAGGAGTCATTATCATGGTTTTAACAGGAGTCATTATCATGGTTTTAACAGGGGTCATAATCATGGTTTTAACAGGAGTCATTATCATGGTTTTAACAGGAGTCATTATCATGGTTTTAACAGGGTTCATAATCATGGTTTTAACAGGAGTCATTATCATGGTTTTAACAGGGGTCATAATCATGGTTTTAACATGAGTCATAATCATGGTTTTAACAGGAGTCATTATCATAGTTTTAACAGGAGTCATAACCATGGTTTTAACAGGGGCATGTAGCCTAGTGGTTAGAGTGTTGGGCCATAGAACCGAAAAGTTTATAGATCAAATCCCAGATCTGTATGCCTAGGTAAATAAAGGTTAAAAATAAAGAACAGGGGTCATAATCGTGGTTTTAACAGGAGTCATAATCATGGTTTTAACAGGGGCAGGTAGCCTAGTGGTCAAATCCCAGACGTGACTAGGTAAAAATCTGTATGCCTAGGTAAATAAAGGTTAAAAATAAAGAACAGGGGTCATAATCGTGGTTTTACAGTGAGTCTGCATAAGGGTTCATTTGGCTGGTTGGAGATGTAATCAGTAGGCATGATGACTGTGATGTCACACAGACCGACTGAGCATGCTCAGAGTGACACAGACCTAACCAGTGAATGAGAGCATTAGTACCCAGGTTGGAGTGTAACGGAAAGACTGATGGATTTGACAGAGACGTTTTGAGACTGACAGAAAGACACAATTTAGAAAGAAACTCACAGGACTTTCTTGGTTGCCGCCCTGCGTACTTGAAAGCCGAAGGGGTTGTGTGTGAGCTCTACCTCGTAGTTAAAGGAACCAGAGGGATGGGTGGCAGGGGGCTTGATGTGCTCATGGGGAACCTCAAATCGCTGCTTATGGGCATCTGAGATCTGGAGACAAAACACGGGGACAGGGGGTCAGGAGGACATGTGTTTAGAGACAAAACATGGGGACAGGGGGTCAGGAGGACATGTGTTTAGAGACAAAACATGGGGACAGGGGGTCAGGAGGACATGTGTTTAGAGACAAAACACGGGGACAGGGGGTCAGGAGGACATGTGTTTAGAGACAAAACATGGGGACAGGAGGTCAGGAGGACATGTGTTTAGAGACAAAACATGGGGACAGGAGGTCAGGAGGACATGTGTTTAGAGACAAAACACGGGGACAGGGGGTCAGGAGGACATGTGTTTAGAGACAAAACACGGGGACAGGAGGTCAGGAGGACATGTGTTTAGAGACAAAACATGGGGACAGGAGGTCAGGAGGACATGTGTTTAGAGACAAAACACAGGGACAGGAGGTCAGGAGGACATGTGTTTAGAGACAAAACACAGGGACAGGGGGTCAGGAGGACATGTGTTTAGAGACAAAACACAGGGACAGGAGGTCAGGAGGACATGTGTTTAGAGACAAAACACAGGGACAGGAGGTCAGGAGGACATGTGTTTAGAGACAAAACATGGGGACAGGGGGTCAGGAGGACATGTGTTTAGAGACAAAACATGGGGACAGGGGTCAGGAGGACATGTGTTTAGAGACAAAACATGGGGACAGGAGGTCAGGAGGACATGTGTTTAGAGACAAAACATGGGGACAGGGGGTCAGGAGGACATGTGTTTAGAGACAAAACATGGGGACAGGGGTCAGGAGGACATGTGTTTAGAGACAAAACATGGGGACAGGGGTCAGGAGGACATGTGTTTAGAGACAAAACATGGGGACAGGAGGTCAGGAGGACATGTGTTTAGAGACAAAACATGGGGACAGGGGGTCAGGAGGACATGTGTTTAGAGACAAAACATGGGGACAGGGGTCAGGAGGACATGTGTTTAGAGACAAAACATGGGGACAGGGGGTCAGGAGGACATGTGTTTAGAGACAAAACATGGGGACAGGGGTCAGGAGGACATGTGTTTAGAGACAAAACATGGGGACAGGGGGTCAGGAGGACATGTGTTTAGAGACAAAACATGGGGACAGGGGGTCAGGAGGACATGTGTTTAGAGACAAAACATGGGGACAGGGGGTCAGGAGGACATGTGTTTAGAGACAAAACATGGGGACAGGGGGTCAGGAGGACATGTGTTTAGAGACAAAACATGGGGACAGGAGGTCAGGAGGACATGTGTTTAGAGACAAAACATGGGGACAGGAGGTCAGGAGGACATGTGTTTAGAGACAAAACATGGGGACAGGAGGTCAGGAGGACATGTGTTTAGAGACAAAACATGGGGACAGGAGGTCAGGAGGACATGTGTTTAGAGACAAAACATGGGGACAGGAGGTCAGGAGGACATGTGTTTAGAGACAAAACATGGGGACAGGGGTCAGGAGGACATGTGTTTAGAGACAAAACACAGGGACAGGGGGTCAGGGGGTCAGGAGGACATGTGTTTAGAGACAAAACATGGGGACAGGGGGTCAGGAGGACATGTGTTTAGAGACAAAACATGGGGACAGGGGGTCAGGAGGACATGTGTTTTGGTGTGGATTACAAGTGACAGTGTGTGTGTGTGTTTGTACCTTGAATCTCAGTCGGTTCACTGTCTGCAAGTCAGCATGGAAAGCCAGCTCCTCTATGTCTTCACCAAATAGAGAGGGGGCAACCTTCCTTTTCAGAAGGGCCGACAAGCCTCCAATCACAAGCACAAAGGTATTGAAAGAAAAAAAAGTTAAAAGCAGAAATTCAAGACGGCAAATTCAAAAGCAATTTCTAGTATAGGGCATGATATGTTTTTAATTATTTTATCATTTGAGCAATGACTGTTCCCTGAGGGTCAGGACTGACTGTGAATGAAGTTATTATGTCTATCATGTTTAGCAATATGCTGTACATTTTATATGTACATGAAATCATGCCTTAGGGGGAGCGAGAGAAGGATTGAAAATAAGAGATATGGAAAGAGGGTGGATGGGGGGGTGGGGGGTGGAGGAAGAACTCACTGTAGATGTTGGGTCTCTCCTCGCGCACCACAGAGTAGCCGTGATTGGTGGAGAAGAAGCACCATGGAGCGTTTCTCTCGTCCAATGGACTCCAACAACAGCCTCGCTGCAGACACCCCAGCTAGTGAAGGAAGGGAATCATCACCATCATCAGCATGTATAATGCTATGGCTACGGTCCTCCTGGACAGCTACTGGGAATGCAGGTTTTTACTCCAACCAAGTTGTAACAGTCCTAATTGAGCTAATCAAGGTCCTGCAGGGCAGGACGTGCTAGATACGAGTTTGAAGTAAAACCTGCAGGAGGGTAGCTCTCCAGGAGGAGGGTTGGAGTTAACCTATAGAAGGGTAGCTCTCCAGGAGGAGGGTTGGAGTTAACCTATAGGAGGGTAGCTCTCCAGGAGGAGGGTTGGAGTTAACCTATAGGAGGGTAGCTCTCCAGGAGGAGGGTTGGAGTTAACCTATAGGAGGGTAGCTCTCCAGGAGGAGGGTTGGAGTTAACCTATAGGAGGTTAGCTCTCCAGGAGGAGGGTTGGAGTTAACCTATAGGAGAGTAGCTCTCCAGGAGAAGGGTTGGAGTTAACCTATAGGAGGGTAGCTCTCCAGGAGGAGGGTTGGAGTTAACCTATAGGAGGGTAGCTCTCCAGGAGGAGGGTTGGAGTTAACCTATAGGAGGGTAGCTCTCCAGGAGGAGGGTTGGAGTTAACCTATAGGAGGGTAGCTCTCCAGGAGGAGGGTTGGAGTTAACCTATAGGAGGGTAGCTCTCCAGGAGGAGGGTTGGAGTTAACCTATAGGAGGGTAGCTCTCCAGGAGGAGGGTTGGAGTTAACCTATAGGAGGTTAGCTCTCCAGGAGGAGGGTTGGAGTTAACCTATAGGAGAGTAGCTCTCCAGGAGAAGGGTTGGAGTTAACCTATAGGAGGGTAGCTCTCCAGGAGGAGGTTGGAGTTAACCTATAGGAGGGTAGCTCTCCAGGAGGAGGGTTGGAGTTAACCTATAGGAGGGTAGCTCTCCAGGAGGAGGGTTGGAGTTAACCTATAGGAGGGTAGCTCTCCAGGAGGAGGGTTGGAGTTAACCTATAGGAGGGTAGCTCTCCAGGAGGAGGGTTGGAGTTAACCTATAGGAGGGTAGCTCTCCAGGAGGAGGGTTGGAGTTAACCTATAGGAGGGTAGCTCTCCAGGAGGAGGGTTAGAGTTAACCTATAGGAGGGTATCTCTATTGGAGGAGGGTTGGAGTTAACCTATAGGAGGGTAGCTCTCCAGGAGGAGGGTTGGAGTTAACCTATAGGAGGGTAGCTCTCCAGGAGGAGGGTTGGAGTTAACCTATAGGAGGGTAGCTCTCCAGGAGGAGGGTTGGAGTTAACCTATAGGAGGGTAGCTCTCCAGGAGGAGGGTTGGAGTTAACCTATAGGAGGGTAGCTCTCCAGGAGGAGGGTTCGGTACTCCTGATATCTACGTCCTGTTTAGTAATGATGGGAAAGTAAATCCTTTAGGAATGATGAGACGTGTAGAGGACCCAGGTCACCCAGGTCTCCATGGAAACATACCTTAGAAGCACCGGCGTCAGGGAAACAGTCGACTCTCTCCCCCAGTGGAATAACAGGACATTCTGGAACCACGGTGCCTGTGGTCTCTGTCAGAGCATACAGGGAATACGTATCTACTGACCAAACACTGACCCAACAACCAATCACAAATCATCACTGATAAGCATCAGCCAATTTCAGCTTAGGCTGGAATTCATGAGTTCACTTGACAATGAGTAAATTAAATGTTTACATATTTTTTTGTGAGGAGTAGGAATAATTACACAAATGATGTTAGTAATGTATCTGCCCTTTGAGCGACTGACTGGGGCATGACATCAACGTCAATTAAACTCATCCTCTCTGCTTGGTCATCTGAGTGGAAGCAGACTGGGGCATGACGTTGACCAAGCAGAGAGGATGAGTTTAAGCAGGCTGGGGCATGACGTTGACCAAGCAGAGAGGATTAGTTTAAGCAGGCTGGGGCATGACGTTGACCAAGCAGAGAGGATGAGTTTAAGCAGGCTGGGGCATGACGTTGACCAAGCAGAGAGGATTAGTTTAAGCAGGCTGGGGCATGACGTTGACCAAGCAGAGAGGATGAGTTTAAGCAGGCTGGGGCATGACGTTGACCAAGCAGAGAGGATGAGTTTAAGCAGACTGGGGCATGACGTTGACCAAGCAGAGAGGATGAGTGGAAGCAGACTGGGGCATGACGTTGACCAAGCAGAGAGGATGAGTTTAAGCAGGCTGGGGCATGACGTTGACCAAGCAGAGAGGATGAGTTTAAGCAGACTGGGGCATGACGTTGACCAAGCAGAGAGGATGAGTGGAAGCAGACTGGGGCATGACGTTGACCAAGCAGAGAGGATGAGTTTAAGCAGACTGGGGCATGACGTTGACCAAGCAGAGAGGATGAGTGGAAACAGACTGGGGCATGACGTTGACCATGCAGAGAGGATGAGTGGAAACAGACTGGGGCATGACGTTGACCAAGCAGAGAGGATGAGTGGAAGCAGACTGGGGCATGACGTTGACCAAGCAGAGAGGATGAGTGGAAGCAGACTGGGGCATGACGTTGACCAAGCAGAGAGGATGAGTGGAAGCAGAC
>NC_068421.1:2423907-2428907 GCF_023373465.1 Oncorhynchus keta
AGGACCTGAGGACACTAGAGGACACTACTGCTGTTCTATGAAAAGGACCTGAGGACACTAGAGGACACTACTGCTGTTCTAGGAAAAGGACCTGAGGACACTAGAGGACACTACTGCTGTTCTATGAAAAGGACCTGAGGACACTAGAGGACACTACTGCTGTTCTAGGAAAAGGACCTGAGGACACTAGAGGACACTACTGCTGTTCTATGAAAAGGACCTGAGGACACTAGAGGACACTACTGCTGTTCTAGGAAAAGGACCTGAGGACACTAGAGGACACTACTGCTGTTCTAGGAAAAGGACCTGAGGACACTAGAGGACACTACTGCTGTTCTATGAAAAGGACCTGAGGACACTAGAGGACACTACTGCTGTTCTAGGAAAAGGACCTGAGGACACTAGATGACACTACTGCTGTTCTAGGAAAAGGACCTGAGGACACTAGAGGACACTACTGCTGTTCTAGGAAAAGGACCTGAGGACACTAGAGGACACTACTGCTGTTCTAGGAAAAGGACCTGAGGACACTAGAGGACACTACTGCTGTTCTAGGAAAAGGACCTGAGGACACTACTGCTGTTCTAGGAAAAGGACCTGAGGACACTAGAGGACACTACTGCTGTTCTAGGAAAAGGACCTGAGGACACTAGAGGACACTACTGCTGTTCTAGGAAAAGGACCTGAGGACACTAGAGGACACTACTGCTGTTCTAGGAAAAGGACCTGAGGACACTAGAGGACACTACTGCTGTTCTAGGAAAAGGACCTGAGGACACTAGAGGACAATACTGCTGTTCTAGGAAAAGGACCTGAGGACACGAGAGGACAATACTGCTGTTCTTGGAAAAGGACCTGAGGACACTAGAGGACAATACTGCTGTTCTTGGAAAAGGACCTGAGGACACTAGAGGACACTACTGCTGTTCTAGGAAAAGGACCTGAGGACACTAGAGGACCATACTGCTGTTCTAGGAAAAGGACCTGAGGACACTAGAGGACAATACTGCTGTTCTAGGAAAAGGACCTGAGGACACTAGAGGACAATACTGCTGTTCTAGGAAAAGGACCTGAGGACACTAGAGGACCATACTGCTGTTCTAGGAAAAGGACCTGAGGACACTAGAGGACACTACTGCTGTTCTAGGAAAAGGACCTGAGGACACTAGAGGACAATCATGCTGTTCTAGGAAAAGGACCTGAGGACACTACTGCTGTTCTAGGAAAAGGACCTGAGGACACTAGAGGACACTACTGCTGTTCTAGGAAAAGGACCTGAGGACACTAGAGGACACCACTGCTGTTCTAGGAAAAGGACCTGAGGACACTAGAGGACAATACTGCTGTTCTAGGAAAAGGACCTGAGGACACTAGAGGACAATACTGCTGTTCTAGGAAAAGGACCTGAGGACACTAGAGGACAATACTGCTGTTCTAGGAAAAGGATCTGAGGACACTAGAGGACAATACTGCTGTTCTAGGAAAAGGACCTGAGGACACTAGAGGCCAATACTGCTGTTCTAGGAAAAGGACCTGAGGACACTAGAGGACAATACTGCTGTTCTAGGAAAAGGACCTGAGGACACTAGAGGACAATACTGCTGTTCTAGGAAAAGGACCCGAGGACACTAGAGGACACTACTGCTGTTCTAGGAAAAGGACCTGAGGACACTAGAGGACACTACTGCTGTTCTAGGAAAAGGACCTGAGGACACTAGAGGACACTACTGCTGTTCTAGGAAAAGGACCTGAGGACACTAGAGGACACCACTGCTGTTCTAGGAAAAGGACCTGAGGACACTAGAGGACAATACTGCTGTTCTAGGAAAAGGACCTGAGGACACTAGAGGACAATACTGCTGTTCTAGGAAAAGGACCTGAGGACACTAGAGGACAATACTGCTGTTCTAGGAAAAGGACCTGAGGACACTAGAGGACAATACTGCTGTTCTAGGAAAAGGACCTGAGGACACTAGAGGCCAATACTGCTGTTCTAGGAAAAGGACCTGAGGACACTAGAGGACAATACTGCTGTTCTAGGAAAAGGACCTGAGGACACTAGAGGACAATACTGCTGTTCTAGGAAAAGGACCTGAGGACACTAGAGGACACTACTGCTGTTCTAGGAAAAGGACCTGAGGACACTAGAGGACACTACTGCTGTTCTAGGAAAAGGACCTGAGGACACTAGAGGACACTACTGCTGTTCTAGGAAAAGGACCTGAGGACACTAGAGGACACTACTGCTGTTCTATGAAAAGGACCTGAGGACACTAGAGGACACTACTGCTGTTCTAGGAAAAGGACCTGAGGACACTAGAGGACACTACTGCTGTTCTATGAAAAGGACCTGAGGACACTAGAGGACACTACTGCTGTTCTAGGAAAAGGACCTGAGGACACTAGAGGACACTACTGCTGTTCTATGAAAAGGACCTGAGGACACTAGAGGACACTACTGCTGTTCTAGGAAAAGGACCTGAGGACACTAGAGGACACTACTGCTGTTCTAGGAAAAGGACCTGAGGACACTAGAGGACACTACTGCTGTTCTATGAAAAGGACCTGAGGACACTAGAGGACACTACTGCTGTTCTAGGAAAAGGACCTGAGGACACTAGATGACACTACTGCTGTTCTAGGAAAAGGACCTGAGGACACTAGAGGACACTACTGCTGTTCTAGGAAAAGGACCTGAGGACACTAGAGGACACTACTGCTGTTCTAGGAAAAGGACCTGAGGACACTAGAGGACACTACTGCTGTTCTAGGAAAAGGACCTGAGGACACTACTGCTGTTCTAGGAAAAGGACCTGAGGACACTAGAGGACACTACTGCTGTTCTAGGAAAAGGACCTGAGGACACTAGAGGACACTACTGCTGTTCTAGGAAAAGGACCTGAGGACACTAGAGGACACTACTGCTGTTCTAGGAAAAGGACCTGAGGACACTAGAGGACACTACTGCTGTTCTAGGAAAAGGACCTGAGGACACTAGAGGACAATACTGCTGTTCTAGGAAAAGGACCTGAGGACACTAGAGGACAATACTGCTGTTCTTGGAAAAGGACCTGAGGACACTAGAGGACAATACTGCTGTTCTTGGAAAAGGACCTGAGGACACTAGAGGACACTACTGCTGTTCTAGGAAAAGGACCTGAGGACACTAGAGGACCATACTGCTGTTCTAGGAAAAGGACCTGAGGACACTAGAGGACAATACTGCTGTTCTAGGAAAAGGACCTGAGGACACTAGAGGACAATACTGCTGTTCTAGGAAAAGGACCTGAGGACACTAGAGGACCATACTGCTGTTCTAGGAAAAGGACCTGAGGACACTAGAGGACACTACTGCTGTTCTAGGAAAAGGACCTGAGGACACTAGAGGACAATCATGCTGTTCTAGGAAAAGGACCTGAGGACACTACTGCTGTTCTATGAAAAGGACCTGAGGACACTAGAGGACAATACTGCTGTTCTTGGAAAAGGACCTGAGGACACTAGAGGACAATACTGCTGTTCTAGGAAAAGGACCTGAGGACACTAGAGGACAATCATGCTGTTCTAGGAAAAGGACCTGAGGACACTAGAGGACACTACTGCTGTTCTAGGAAAAGGACCTGAGGACACTAGAGGACAATCATGCTGTTCTAGGAAAAGGACCTGAGGACACTACTGCTGTTCTATGAAAAGGACCTGAGGACACTAGAGGACAATACTGCTGTTCTAGGAAAAGGACCTGAGGACACTAGAGGACAATACTGCTGTTCTATGAAAAGGACCTGAGGACACTAGAGGACACTACTGCTGTTCTAGGAAAAGGACCTGAGGACACTAGAGGACACTACTGCTGTTCTAGGAAAAGGACATGAGGACACTGGAGGACACTACTGCTGTTCTAGGAAAAGGACCTGAGGACACTAGAGGACAATACTGCTGTTCTAGGAAAAGGACCTGAGGACACTACTGCTGTTCTATGAAAAGGACCTGAGGACACTAGAGGACACTACTGCTGTTCTAGGAAAAGGACCTGAGGACACTAGAGGACAATACTGCTGTTCTAGGAAAAGGACCTGAGGACACTAGAGGACAATACTGCTGTTCTAGGAAAAGGACCTGAGGACACTAGAGGACAATACTGCTGTTCTAGGAAAAGGACCTGAGGACACTAGAGGACACGACTGCTGTTCTAGGAAAAGGACCTGAGGACACTAGAGGACACTACTGCTGTTCTAGGAAAAGGACCTGAGGACACTAGAGGATACTACTGCTGTTCTTGGAAAAGGACCTGAGGACACTAGAGGACCATACTGCTGTTCTAGGAAAAGGACCTGAGGACACTAGAGGACCATACTGCTGTTCTAGGAAAAGGACCTGAGGACACTAGAGGACACTACTGCTGTTCTAGGAAAAGGACCTGAGGACACTAGAGGACACTACTGCTGTTCTAGGAAAAGGAACTGAGGACACTAGAGGACCATACTGCTGTTCTTGGAAAAGGACCTGAGGACACTAGAGGACCATACTGCTGTTCTAGGAAAAGGACCTGAGGACACTAGAGGACCATACTGCTGTTCTAGGAAAAGGACCTGAGGACACTAGAGGACAATACTGCTGTTCTAGGAAAAGGACCTGAGGACACTAGAGTACACTACTGCTGTTCTAGGAAAATGACCTGAGGACACTAGAGGACAATACTGCTGTTCTAGGAAAAGGACCTGAGGACACTAGAGGACAATAATGCTGTTCTAGGAAAAGGACCTGAGGACACTAGAGGACACTACTGCTGTTCTAGGTAAAGGACCTGAGGACACTAGAGGACACTACTGCTGTTCTAGGAAAAGGACCTGAGGACACTACTGCTGTTCTAGGAAAAGGACCTGAGGACACTAGAGTACACTACTGCTGTTCTAGGAAAAGGACCTGAGGACACTAGAGGACAATACTGCTGTTCTAGGAAAAGGACCTGAGGACACTAGAGGACAATAATGCTGTTCTAG
>NC_068421.1:2433907-2483907 GCF_023373465.1 Oncorhynchus keta
ACCACACCAACACAATCGTGAAGAGGGCACCACAATGTATCTTCACCCTCGGGAGGCTGAAAAGATCAAAGCTGCACAATTGAAAGCATCTTGACTAGCTGAATCCTCACTTGGTATGGCAACTGCTTGGCCTTCGACCGTAAGGCACATCACTGCGGCCCAGCTCCCTGCCATCCAGGACCTCTACACCAGGCGGTGTAAGAGGGAGGCCCTAAACATTGTCAAAGACTCCAGCCACCCAAGTCATAGACTGTTCTCTCTGCAACTGCACGGCAAGCGTTACTGAAGTTTGGAATCAACAGGACCCTGAACAGGGTCTACAAGCCAGAAGACTGATCAATAGTTTGGAACCAACAGGACCCTGAACAGGGTCTACAAGCCAGAAGACTGATCAATAGTTTGGAACCAACAGGACCCTGACCCTTTTTTTCCTTCACTTGTTCGACTCATCACATGCTGCTGCTACTGTTTACTATCTGTCAGTTTATTCCCAGTTTTATGTACATAACTACCTCAATTACCTCATAAACCTGAACATAGACTCCGTACTGGTACACTGAGTATATAGCCAAGTTAGCGTTACTCATTTTGTATCTATTATTATGTGTTTAACTTTTTTATTATTTCTCTATTTTTTTTTCTCTGTGCTTTGTTGGGAAGGGCCCATAAGTAATCATTTTCCTTTTAGTCCACACTTTTCCTTTATGAAACATGTGACAAATAACATTTGATTTTAAGGATTTGACTTGATACTATTTGCATTTTGTATTTATTATGGATCCCCATTATGGAACCCCATTATCATTAACAAACAGGGTCAAATTCTCACCTCTATAACTAACACGATCTAAGGTTTGGATTTAAACTATGTTACAGAAGTAAAAACAATGTTTGAGTGTTCGTGGAGACTGCTTTCACGGAAAACACTGTGTCAGCTCAATCAGGAAAATACATTCCAATTTTAATGTAGGTCTTCCGCAATACAGATTGAATCCAGCCCTAAAATGACTAGGGCTGCATTACAAGGACAAACTAGATTGTAGAATTTTTATGAAATAGAGCATGGTTAACACTGTGAACTTCTTTAGTTACAAATGAACACATTTGTATTTCACAACATAGGTTTTCTAGCTGACAAATGTGCAAGAGGTAGATGTTTATTCTCTTGCCGCTTGATGAAAGAGAATCGAGGAGTTCAGACTAATGCATGTTGAACAATCCCTGTAATTACCTCATTTCGCTATCCATGATGGTAATTGATCTGTTTTACCTAATAGTTATTCTTTCTCTATGCGTTGTGTACAGGCTTCCCTCTCGCCTGCTTTATCCCCTTTACTCAATAAACTACACACAGTGTATCTGTTTTGCGATGACGCAGAATGATTAGCTTTTGAACAACTTTTTGTATCCTACCTGAGGTCTGCTTTAAACGATCACAGATAAGGTAGGCCAGCAACAGTTGAAGCTAGGTCGCACAGTACCTTCAGCCGGCAACTGTTTGTGTCATACTCAAATAAAATAAAATAAAACACACGATAATATAGTATAGTTATGAATACCTGATCTGAGACTATGTTCCCCAGTGAGTTAGAAGTTGTCTCACCTCACACTGCTTCTTGCCTTACTACTCCGTCGCGCCGTCGTGCTCTGTCTCATCCACGTTATATCATATCACTCTGCAATTAGGTCCTACCGACCATATAACACTGCCCGTATATGTGTGCGAACATGTAAATCAATATTCTGTATGTATTTATATCTGTGTGTAAGCGATAGCAAGAAAGAGAGATAGTATGTGTGTGTGTGTGTGTGTGTGTGTGTGTGTGTGTGTGTGTGTGTGTGTGTGTGTGTGTGTGTGTGTGTGTGTGTGTGTGTGTGTGTGTGTGTGTGCACGTGTGTGTGTGTGTGTGTGTGTGTGTGTGTGTGTGTGTGTGTGTGTGTGTGTGTGTGTGTGTGTGTGTGTGTGTGTGTGTGTGTGTGTGTGTGTTTTACAACTTCACTGTACCCACTCAGCAACTATAAAAGGTGATAACCATCACAACCAACAAAGCTCAACCGAGACAATGTATTACCTGTCTTTGTTATATTGCTGTGTTTATGGAGGTGTGTGTGTGTGTGTGTTTATGGAGGTGTGTGTGTGTGTTTATGGAGATGTGTGCATGCATGTGTGTGTGCACGTCCATGTGTATGTTGAAACACCCCTCCTTTGGTTTAGACGAACTGTGACTCAGCTTTTTCAGTACCAGTCAAAGTTTTAGAAAATCATACTCATTCAATGGTTTTTCTTTCTTTTTTTGTACTATTTTCTTCATTGTAGAATAATAGTGAAGACATCAAAACTATGAAGTAACACACATAGAACCATGCATATGAATCATATGGAATCATGCAAAAAAAGTGTTAAAGAATTTAAAATGTGTTTGATATTTTAGATTATTCAATGTAGCCACCCTATCTATGCCTTGATGACAGCTTTGCACACTCTTGGCATTCTCTCAACCAGCTTCATGAGGTACTCACCTGGAATGCATTTCTTCTTAAAAGTTAATTTGTGACCCAGGGTCTTGAGCTTAATGACGACTTTGGAGGGTACTACGGTGTTAAATGCTGAACTGCAGTCAATGAACAACATTCTTACATAGGTATTCATCTTGTTCAGATGGGTTAGGGCAGTGTGCAGTGTGATCGTGATTGCAATTGCGTCGTTTGTGGACCTATTAGGGCGGTAGGCAAATTGGAGTGGGTCTAGCGTGTCAGGTACGGTGGAGGTGATATGGTCCTTGACTAGTGTCTCAAAGCCAGAAGTGAGTGCTACGGGGCGATAGTAGCTTAACTCAGTTACCTTAGCTTTCTTGAGAACAGGAACAATAGTGGCCCTCTTGAAGCATGTGGGGACAGCAGACTGGGATAGGGAGGGATTGAATATGTGCGTAAACACACCAGCCAGCTGGTCTGTGCATGCTCTGAGGACGCGGCTAGGGACGCCATCTGGGCCAGCAGCCTTGTGAGGGTTAACACATTAAAATGCTTTACTCACGTTGGCCATGGTGAGGAGCCCGCAGGTTTTGGTAGCGGGCCAAATCACTGGCACTGTATTGTCCTCAAAGTGAGCTAAGAGGTTGTTTAATTAACTTGTCTGGGAGCAAGACATCGGTGTCTGTGACGAGGCTGGTTTTCTTTTTGTAATCCGTGATTGACTGTAGACCCTGCCACATACGTCTCGTGTTTGAGCCATTGAATTGCGACTCTACTTTGTCTCTATACTGATGATTAGCTTGTTTGAATGCCTTGCGGAGGGAATAGCTGCACTGTTTGTATTCGGTCATGTTTCCAGTCGCCTTGCCCTGATTAAAAGCAGTGATTCGCGCTTTCAGCTTTGCGTAAATGCTGCCATCAACCCACGGTTCCTGGTTAGGAAATGTTTTAATAGTCAGCGTGGGTACGACATCACCGATGTACTTGCTAATAAACTCGCTCATCGAGTCAGCGTACACATCAATGTTGTTGTCTGAGGCTATCTGGAACATATCCCAGTCCACATGATCGAAGCAATCCTGAAGTGTGGAATCCGATTGGTTGGACCAGCGTTGAACAGACTTGAGCACGGGCCTTTCTTGTTTTAGTGTCTTTCTATAGGCTGGGAGCAACAAAGTGAAGTCGTGGTCAGATTTGCTTGTATGCATCGCAGAAGTTAGGGTAGCAATGATCCAGAATGCTACCAGCTCGAGTTGCGCATTCGATATGCTGATAAAATTTAGGGAGCCATGTTTTCAGATTAGCTTTGTTAAAATCCCCAGCTACAATATATGCAGCATCAGGATATATGGTTTCCATTTTACATAGAGTCCAGTGAAGTTATTTCAGGGCCGTTGAGGTATCTGCTTGGGGAGGGGGTATATACAGCTGTGATTATAAGCGAAGAGAATTATCTTGGTAGATAATGCGGTCAGGATTTGATTGCAAGGAATTCTAGGTCAGGTGAACAAAAGAACTTGAGTTTTTGTATATTGTTATGATCACACCACGAGTCATTAATCATAAGGCATAAACCCCCGCCATTCTTCTTACCAGAGAGATGTTTGTTTCTGTCGGCGAGATGCGTGAAGAAACCAGGTGGCTGTACCAACTCTGATAGCATATCCCGAGTGGGCCAGGTCTCCGTGAAACAAAGAACGTTACAATCTTTGATGTCTCTCTGGAAGGCAACCCTTACTCGAATTTCATCTAACTTGTTGTCAAGAGACATGACGTTGGCGATTAGTATACTCAGGAGCAGTGAGCAATGTGTCTGTCAATGGAGCCTGACCAGAAGACCGCTCCGTCTGCCGCTTCTGTGGCGCCGTTGTATTGGGTCGCCTACTGGGATCAGATGTCCTGGGTGGTGGTCCGAACAGAGGATCTGCTTCGGGAAAGTCGTATTCCTGGTCGTAATGTTGGTAAGTTGATGTTGCTGTTATATCCAATAGTTCTTCCCAGCTGTAATTAATAATACTTAAGATTTCCTTGGGTAACAATGTAACAAATAATACATAAAAAAACGAAATACTGCATAGTTTCCTAAGAACGCCAAGCGCGGCAACCATCTCTGTCGGCACCATCTTGCTATTCCCTCCCTTTGCTATGAAGCTCCTTAATTGGTTGCACGAGATCTTTTTATCTTCAAAAGTCACATAATTAGTTAAATGAAGCCCACCTGTGTGCACTGTGTCACATGATCTATCACATGATCTCAGTAAATATACACCTGTTCTGAAAGGCTCCAGAGTCTGCAATAACACTAAGCAAGGGGCACCACCAACTAAGCAGCACCATGATGACCAAGGAGATCTCCAAATTGGTCAAGGACAAAGTTTGGAGAATTAAAGATCAGGGTTGGGTTAATAAATAATATCAGAAACTTTGAAAATCCCACAGAGCACCATTAAATCCATTATAAAAAAAAAATGAAAGAATATGGCACCACATCAAATCTGCCAAGAAAGGCCGCCCACCAAAACTCACAGACCAGGCAAGGAGGACATTGATCATAGAGGCAACAAAGAGACCAAAGATAACCCTGAAGGAGCTGCAAAGCTCCACAACGGAGATTGGACTATCTGTCCATAGGACCACTTTAAGCTGTACACTCCACAGAGCTGGGCGTTATGGAAGAGTTGCCAGAAAAAAGCTATTGCTTAATGAAACAAATAAGCAAACACATTTGGTGTTCGCCAAAAGGCATGTGAGTGACTCCCCAAACATAAGGAAGAAGGTACTCTGGTCAGACAAGACTAAAATTGAGCTTTTTGGCCATCAAAGAAAATGCTATGTCTGGTGCAAACCCAACACCTCACATCACCCCGAGAGCACCATCCCCACAGTGAAGCACGGTGGTGGCAGCATCATGCTGTGGGGATGTTTTTCACTGGCAGAGACTGGGAAACTGGTCAGAATTTAAGGAATGATGGATGGTGCTAAACACAGGGAAATTGTTGAGGGGAAACCTGTTTCAGTCTTCCAGAGATTTGAGACTGGGACGAAGGTTCACCTTCCAGCAGGGCAATGACCCTCAACATACTTCTAAAGCAACACTTGAGTGGTTTAAGGGGAAAGCGAAAACATTTAAATGTCTTGGAATGGCCTAGTCAAAGCCCAGAATAGTTATGCACCCTCATGTTTTAATTTTTCTTGTCTTATTTCTTGTTTGTTTCACAATTAAAAAATATTTTTCATCATCAAAATGGTAGGCATGATATATAAATCAAATGATACAACTCCCCCCAAAAAACATTTTAATTCCAGGTTGTAAGGCAACAAAATAGGAAAAATGCCAAGGGGGTGAATACTTTTGCAAGCCACTGTAGGTGTGTCCAAACTTTTCACTAGTACTGTATAATCATCGTCCTCGCATGATCCCCAATGACCAATCCAAATCATTCACCCACACTTTATTGGCGTGTGTACAATCACTTACAAACACTTGACTTATATCATGTCTTATAATATACTTTGGTTATTCAACCAGGCTGTACCTGTGATAACCCCCATTGTGTAATGTTATTGGAGTGATAATACTGGTGCTTTGCAATCGGTGGAATATGAGAGATTAGGAATGATGATCAAGATAACCATGGATTAAAGAGAAATGAACATTGGATCCTAGGTTTTATTACAAGGCTTAAAGTAAGACGACTAAGCTAACATTGACATGATGTAAGCAGTGTTGTTTTGTCAAAGATCTAGATGTTAACTATACTGAACAAAAATATAGATGCAAAATGCAACAATTTCAAAGATTTTACTGAGTTACAGTTCATATAAGAAAACAATAAAAAACATTAACGAGGCTATATACAGGGGGTACTGGTACAGAGGCAATGTGCGAGGGTATAGATTAGTTGAGGTAAATGTGGTTAAGATGTACATCTAGGTAGGGTTAAAGTGACTATGAATAGAAAATAAACAGGTTAGTTGAGGTAAATGTGGTTAAGATGTACATCTAGGTAAGGTTAAAGTGACTATGAATAGATAATAAACAGGTTAGTTGAGGTAAATGTGGTTAAGATGTACATCTAGGTAAGGTTAAAGTGACTATGAATAGATAATAAACAGGTTAGTTGAGGTAAATGTGGTTAAGATGTACATCTAGGTAGGGTTAACGTGACTATGAATAGATAATAAACAGCAAGTAAAAGCAACAGCTGTTTTTGTTTATTAATGTTCTTTCTTATGTTATGTTTCATGTTCTGTGTGGACCCCAGGAAGAGTAGCTGATTTCGCAACAACCAAAAAAAAGACCAAATACCAAATCTCTGTTCACTCAAATTGACATTGATGAAATGCAATTGTGTTTGTTGTCTGTAGCTTATGCCTACCCATACCATAACCCCACCTCGACCATGGGGCTCTCTGTTCACAACATCAGCAAACTGCTCGCACACATCAGCAACCTGCTCGCACACATCAGCAAACTGCTCGCACACATTAGCAAACTGCTCGCACACATCAGCAAACTGCTCGCACACATCAGCAACCTGCTCGCACACATCAGCAAACTGCTCGCACACATCAGCAAACTGCTCACACACATCAGCAAACTGCTCACACACATCAGCAAACTGCTCACACACATCAGCAAACTGCTCGCACACATCAGCAAACTGCTCGCACACATCAGCAAACTGCTCACACACATCAGCAAACTGCTCACACACATCAGCAAACTGCTCGCACACATCAGCAAACTGCTCGCACACATCAGCAAACTGCTCACACACATCAGCAAACTGCTCGCACACATCAGCAAACTGCTCACACACATCAGCAAACTGCTCGCACACATCAGCAAACTGCTCGCACACATCAGAAAACTGCTCACACACATCAGCAAACTGCTCACACACATCAGCAAACTGCTCACACACATCAGCAAACTGCTCACACACATCAGCAAACTGCTCGCACACATCAGCAAACTGCTCACACACATCAGCAAACTGCTCACACACATCAGCAAACTGCTCGCACACATCAGCAAACTGCTCACACACATCAGCAAACTGCTCGCACACATCAGCAAACTGCTCACACACATCAGCAAACTGCTCACACACATCAGCAAACTGCTCGCACACATCAGCAAACTGCTCGCACACAAGACGCCATATACGCTGCCTGACATTTTTATTTATTTTTTATTTTATTTCACCTTTATTTAACCAGGTAGGCCAGTTGAGAACACCTTTATTTAACCAGGTAGGCCAGTTGAGAACACCCTTATTTAACCAGGTAGGCCAGTTGAGAACACCTTTATTTAACCAGGTAGGCCAGTTGAGAACACCCTTATTTAACCAGGTAGGCCAGTTGAGAACACCTTTATTAAACCAGGTAGGCCAGTTGAGAACACCCTTGTTTAACCAGGTAGGCCAGTTGAGAACACCCTTATTTAACCAGGTAGGCCAGTTGAGAACACCTTTATTTAACCAGGTAGGCCAGTTGAGAACACCCTTATTTAACCAGGTAGGCCAGTTGAGAACACCCTTATTTAACCAGGTAGGCCAGTTGAGAACACCCTTATTTAACCAGGTAGGCCAGTTGAGAACACCCTTATTTAACCAGGTAGGCCAGTTGAGAACACCTTTATTTAACCAGGTAGGCCAGTTGAGAACACCTTTATTTAACCAGGTAGGCCAGTTGAGAACACCCTTATTTAAATAGGTAGGCCAGTTGAGAACAAATTCTCATTTAAAACTGCGACCTGGCCAAGATAAAGCATAGCAGTGTGAACAGACAACAACACAGTTACACATGGAATAAACAAACATACAGTCAATGATACAGTAGAACAAAAGAAAACAAAAAGTCTATTTACAGTGAGTGCAAATGAGGTAAGTTAAGGAAATAAATAGGCCATGGTGGCGAAGTAATTACAATATAGCAATTAAACACTGGAATGTGTTTGTGCCATCTGCCCGGTGCCATCTGCCCAGTACAGTTGAAACCGGGATTCAATCATGAAGAGCACACTTGTTCAGCTTGCCAGTGGCCATCGGAGATGAGCATTTGCCCACTAAAGTTGCTTACAACACCAAACTGCAGTCATGTCAAGACCCTGGTGAGGATGACGAGCATGCAATCTGACAGTTCGTGCAGAAATTCTTTGGTTGTGCAAACCGACAGTTTCATCAGATGTCCAGGTGGCTGGTCTCAGACGATCCAGCAGGTGAAGATGCCGGATGTGGCAATCCTTGGCTGGTGTGGTCTGCGTTTGTGAGGCCTGTTGGGCATAGTGCCAAATTTTCTAAATCAACTACGGAGGCGGCTTATTGTAGAGCAATTCACGTTAATTTCTCTGGCAACAGCTCTGGTGAATATTCCTGCAGTCAGCATGCCAATTACACACTCCCTCAAAACATGTGACTGTGGCATTGTGTTGTGTGACAAAACTGCAGACTTTAGAGTAACCTTTTATTGTCCACGCACAAGGTGCACCTGTTAGATGATCATGCTGTTTATTCAGCTTCTTGATATGGCACACCTGTCAAGTGGATGGATTATCTTGGCATGTGATAAAAGCTCACTAACAGGGATGTAAACAAATTGGTGCACAACATTTGAGATAAAGAAGCTTTTTGTGCATATGGAAAAAGTTTGGAATATTTTATTTTAGCTCATGAAACACACAGGATCAACACTTTACATCTTGCTTTTATATTTTTGTTCAGTGTTAAATATGCATCTAATGACTGATAATATCATCTTGGAAGTATACTGCGATAAAGATAACGTATACTGTGTAACCATGGCGCCGGAGGGGATGGCTGCTGTTTTATTGGCTCTTAACCAACCCGTGCTATTTTGTTTATTTAGTCGCATTGTTTGTAACTTATTTTGTACTTAATGTTGCCGCTACCATCTCTTATGAACGAAAAGAGCTTCTGGACATCAGAACAGCAATTACTTAGCTTGAATTGGATGAAGAATTTTTCTTTAATGAGCCGGACGAGAGGGATTTACACCAGACACCCGAATAGGCTCCCATCCCCGTCATTCGCAGGAGAAAGAGATGGAGGTTTCGCGGAAGGAGATCAGGGTGCCTTGTGAGGATCCGGCGACGAGTGGTTTATCTGCCTTTGCCATCGGTACTACCGGCCAACGTTCAATCGCTGGATAATAAAGTGGACGAACTAAAAGCATGTATATCCTACCAATGTGACATAAAACATTTGACTATCTTATGTTTCACAGTGTCGTGGCTGAACAACAACATGAATATAATACAGCTGGTGGGTTATACACTGTATCGGCAGGATAGAACAGGTAGAGTATCCCATGATAAGCTGTAGACCACACTATCTACCTAGAGAGTTTTCATCTATATTCTTCGTAGCTGTCTATTTACCACCACAAACCGATGCTGGTAATAAGACCGCACTCAATGAGCTGTGCTCCTAGTGGCCGGGGTCTTTAATGTAGGGAAAATTAAATCTGTTTGACCTAATTAAGACCAGCATGTTAATAAATGTGCAACCAGAGAGAAAAAGAACTCTAGCCCATACAGAGACGCGTAAAAAGCTCTCCCTCTCCCTCCATTTGGCAAATCTGACCATAATTCTATCCTCCTGATTCCTGCTTACAAGCAAAAATGTAATTAGGAAGCACCAGTGACTCTGTCAATAAAAAAGCTGTCAGTTGAAGCAGATGCTAAGCTACAGGACTGTTTTCTATCACAGACTGGAATATGTTACTGGATTCTTGCAATGGCATTGAGGAGTACACCACATTAGTCACTGACTGGACCTACATACCCCAACCAGAAGCCATGGATTACAGACAATATCCGCACTGAGGTAAAGGCCAGAGCTGCCTCTTTCGTGGAGCTTATAAGAAATCCCACTATGCCCTCTAAAGGAACAATCAAATTGGCAAAGCTTCAATACAGGACTAAGATCGAATCGTACTACACCGGCTCCGATGCTCATCGGAATCTATTACAGACTACAAAGGGAAGCACAGCCGAGAGCTGCCCAGTGACACGAGCCTACGAGATGAGCAAAATTACTTGTTTTCTCGCTTTGAGGAAAGTAACACTGAAGCATGCATGAGAGCATCAGCTGTTCCGGATGACTGTGTGATCACGCTCTCCGCAGCCGATGTGAATAAGACTGTTAAACAGGTCAACATTCACAAGGCCGCAGGGCCATCATTAAGTTTGCCGATGACACAAGAGTGGTAGGCCTGATCACCGACAACAACGAGACAGCCTATAGGAAGGAGGTCAGAGACCTGACTGTGTGGTGCAAGGACAACAACCTCTCCCTCAATGTTATCAAGACAAAGGTTGTGGACTACAAGAAAAGGAGGACCGAATTCCCATTCTTATTAACTGGGCTGTAGAGGAGCAGGTTGAGAACTTCAAATTCCTTGGCGTCCACATCACCAACAAACTAACATGGTCCAAGCACACTAAGACAGTCATAAAGAGGGCACAACAAAATCTATTCCCCCTCAAGAGACTGAAAAGATTTGGCATGAGTCCTCAGATCCTCAAAAGGTTCTACAGCTGAACCATTGAGAGCATCCTGACAGGTTGCATCACTGTCTGGTATGGGTATGGATATTCTCGGCCTCTGACCGCAAGGCACTACAGAGTGTGTATGGCCCATTACATCACTGGGGCGAAGCTTCCTGCCATCCAGGACCTCTATACCAGGCGGTGTCAGAAGAAGGCCCTAAAAATTGTCTAAGACTCCAGCCACCCGAGTCATAGACTGTTCTCTCTGCTACCGCACGGCAAGCGGAATTGGAGCGCCAAGTCTAGGTCCAATAGGCTTCTAAGCAGCGTCTACCCCCAAGCCACAAGACTCCTGAACATCTAATCAGATGCCTAGCCAGACTATTTGTATTTCCACTTCCCTTTTACGCTGCTGCTACTCTCTGTTATTATCTATGCATAGTCACTTTAATAACTCAACCGACATGTACATATTACCTCAATTATCTCGACTAACCGGTGCCCCCGCACATTGACTCGGCACCAGTACCCCCTGTGTATAGCCTCGCTATTGTTATTTCACTGATGCTCTTTAATCATTTGTTACTTTAATTTCTTATTTGTGTAGGTATTTTTCTTAAAACCCTATTGTTGTAAGTAAGAATTTCACTGTCAGGTCTACACCTATTGTATTCGGCGCAAATATGATTTCATTTGATTGGTCAGGTTGGCACAGTAACATTCCAACTACTCCAACCAGCACAACAATATCACAGTAACCATTAATGCAAACTTTTTTCTGAGCTGTGATCCAACTGAAGCTTTCAAAGCGAAGGTGAGCCATCAGGTAAACAGAACCAGTGTCACTAGCCAGGGCCCCGTATGAAGCCAACACTACGTCATCGGGTCCTGCCATTTGGCAAGCTGAGAGTCTATTCTCCTCTCCTCTTCTCTCCTCACCTCTTCTCTCCTCTCCCCTCCGCCCTCTCCTCTCCCCTGCTGATCTTTTTTATCCTCTTCTCTTGCTTTCTTTCTCTCACTCCAAATCCAATTCCACTCAGTCGTTTCCAATTGCTGCCTCACTCACAAAGCTTGCAGCACCAGCTCATTTCGATTGCCCAAACTGGAATTGGCAATTCAGTCCTGACTATCGATCCCGTCGTTTTCAAGAAGGCCCCTCAACACTGTTAGCTGCGTACCTAGTATTCGTTGGTTTGTGTGCGCGAGTGTGTGTTTGAGAGAATTGGTGCATTCATGAGTGCATGCTGAGCCGGTGTGGAAATGATTTTATATTTTTTGTAAGATTTTGATAATACAAAACATACACATACAAATGACACCGTCATACAAACATCAACTACATCTCACCTGCCCAGACCCACATGATCACACCCCCATCTCCAGCGCTTGCATCACTCTCCACCAAATGGCCTTATTAAATTGCACAATTTTGATCCTCTCCATCGCCGCAGTGTCAACATTTAGATAATAAAGCATTTGACCTTCCCATTGTGTTAACAACAGAGGATTTGTTCATTTCCATTTTGTTTGTGTACATTTTTTCAAGATGACTGATGAGAAATGTATCGTCCAAACCCATCGGTTATTTCACTGCAACCTCATATGCCTTGTCTTGTAAAATGCAGACAGATGGGTTTAACGTCAATATACGTTGTAATACTTCTGACAGACAACAATCTCCGCCCACAACTTTTGTAATTCATAACATTCCCAGAAGGATTATTGAGCCATTGTTTGTTTTACACTTAAGACACGACTCAGCCGTTGTGCTCTAGATTTCATTGAACGTTGTCAGTTGGATATGCTCTCTGCAAGCTTTAGTATATTGTCACGCCTTGGTCTTAGTATTTTGTGTTTTCTTTTATTATTTGTTCAGGCCAGGGTGTGACATGGGGTTATTGTATTGTCTTATTGGGAGTTTTGTAGGCATTGGGATTGTGGTTGATTAGGGGTGTGTCTAGTATAGGCTTGGCTGCCTGAGGCGGTTCTCAGTCAGAGTCAGGTGATTCTTGTTGTCTCTGATTGGGAACCGTATTTAGGTAGCCGGGGTTTCACTGTGTATTTCGTGGGTGATTGTTCCTGTCTCTGTGTAGTTTCACCAGATAGGCTGTAATTAGGTTTCACGTTCCGTTTGTTGTTTTTGTATTTTGTATAGTTATTTCATGTGTCACTTTTTCCATTAAAGTCATGAGTAACCACCACCCTGCATTTCGGTCCGACTCTCTTTCTACAAACGAAGAACGGCGTTACATATATCTTACCTATCATATGAACAACATTTTCTGACTCAAATAAGATTCCTTCAAGATTGCTCTGATGTCCAAAATATTTCAAATCGAAATTCTGTGATGCAAAACGAATTATTAAAAAACAATCTACATTGGTCCAAAATGGATTTTTAATGCTGTCATGGAAATGTATTTCCTATTAAGTCATTTACAGTTTCTATGCCTTTTGGTGGTGTAATTGGTTTTACCAAGAATAAGGATAAAAACTTTGGGAGCCATGCAATTCTGAAGAGGTTTATTTTACTAGATTTATGGGAAGATGGGTCCATTTAATTAGGTCTGCTTTCATATTGTTGAATAATGGAATAAAGTTATCTTTTTATATTTGTTGTTTGTTGTCACTTATTAAAACAGCCTAAGTATTTTATATTTTTGTAGTTCACTTAAAGGATTGCTGTAGATCACGAGTTATTCGAGTTATATAAGTTTTGTGAAAATATTTTTAGCAGGGGATGCATTGCGCAATCGATATATGTCAAGTACAGTATATCAGGATATATATCAGGAGATATCTGCAAATAATTTTAGTTTATATTCATACCAATACTGATACCTGTTACGTTTGGGTCCTGTCTAATTCTTTCTGCAAGCGGTTCAGTCGTCAGTGCAAACAGGAAGGGGGAGAAAGGACATCCCTGTCTTGTGCCCTTTTCTAAAGTAATTTCATCCTATAATGTATTATTTATTTTTGCTTCATGACATTTATATCATATTTTTATTACATGTATTATTTAAACTGGAAAGTTGGAAGTTTCCAAAGTTTTTAACAAAAAAGGCCATTCAAGACTGTCAAAAGCCCTTTCAGCATCCACAGCCATTATTGATTAATCTATATCTTGTTTTTTAGCATATTGTATTAAACTGAAACATGTTCTTTTAAGCGTTCTGCCAATATCAGATATGTACAGTATATGTCCTGGGAAATGTTCTTGTTACTTACAACCTCATGCTAATCACATTAGCCTATGTTAGCTCAACCGTCTCGTGGATGGGACACTGATCCTGATGAAGTGTTCAAGAACGTTCTGTAATTTTCCCCATCATGGAGGTAGTTACTACAGCAGATTATAACAGTTACTACAGTAGATTATAACAGTTACTACAGTAGATTATAACAGTTACTACAGCAGATTATAACAGTTACTACAGTAGATTATAACAGTTACTACAGCAGATTATAACAGTTACTACAGTAGATTATAACAGTTACTACAGCAGATTATAACAGTTACTACAGTAGATTATAACAGTTACTACAGCAGATTATAACAGTTACTACAGTATATTATAACAGTTACTACGGCAGATTATAACAGTTACTACAGTAGATTATAACAGGTAGTTACTACAGTAGATTATAACAGGGGGGCTCGCTGTGAGGCCTGTGCACATTTCAGGTAAAACAGTGTCTCCCGGAAAGTATTTAGTATTTTCCACATTTTGTTAGTCTTATTCTAAAATTGATCAAATAAATACATATCCTTAGCAATCTAAACACAATACTCCATAATGACAAAGCGAAAACACGTTTTTAGAAGTTTTTGCAATTTTATTTTTTTTAAAAGACACAAGTACCTCATTTACATAACTATTCAGACCCTTTGCTATGAGACTGGAAACTGAGTTCATGTGCATCCTGTTTCCATTGATCATCCTTGAGATGTTTCTACAACTTGATTGGAGTCCACCTGTGGTAAATTAAATTGATTGGACATGATTTGGAAAGGCACACACCTGTCTATATAAAGGTCCCAGATTTGACAGTGAATGTCAGAGCAAAATCCAAGCCATGAGGTTGGAGGAATTGTCCATAGAGCTCCGAGACAGGATTGTGTCAAGGCACAGATCTGGGGAAGAATACAAAAGCATTTGCAGCATTGAAGGTCCCCAAGAACACAGTGGCCTCCATCATACTTAAATTAAAAATGTTTTGAACCACCAAGAGTCTTCCTCGAGCTGGCCGCCTGGCCAAAATAAGCAATGGCAGGAGAAGGACCTTGGTCAAGGAGGTGACCAAGAACCTGATGGTCACTCTGATAGACCTCCAGAGTTCCTCTGTGGAGGTGGGAGAGCCTTTCAGAATGACAACCATCTCTGCAGTACTCCACCAATCAGGCCTTTATGGTAGAGTGGCCAGCTGGAAGCCACTCCTCAGTAAGGCACATGACAGCCCGATTGGAGTTTGCCTTAAGACACCTAAATGACTCTCAGACCATGAGAAACAAGACTCTCTGGTCTGATGAAACCAAGATTGAACTGTTTGGCCTGAATGTCAATCGTCATATCTGGAGGAAACCTGGCACCATCCCTACGGTGAAGCATGGTGGTGACAGCATCATGCTGTGGGAATGTTTTTCAGTGGCAGGTACTGGGAAACTAGTCACGATCGAGGGAAAGATGAACAGAGAAAAGTACAGAGATATCTTTGACCTGCTCCAGAGAGCTCAGAACCTCAGACTGGGGAACAGTGCATTAACTGCCTTGTTCGGGGGCAGAATGACATATTTTTACCTTGTCAGCTCTGGGGTTCGATCTCGCAATCTTTCGGTTACTGGCCCAATGCTCTAACCACCAGGCTACCTGCCACCCCGAGGGTCTGAATACTTATGTACATGTAAAATGTCAGTTTTCTTATTTATTTATTTTTTAAACTGTTTAAACAATTTTATCAGCGTAGCAAAATGTGAACAAGTCAATGGGTCTTAATAGTTTCTGAATGGACTGAACATTACATATATATGGACTGAACATTACATATATATGGACTGAACATTACATATAAATGGACTGAACATTACATATATATTACAGCGTGTGAGTATGTGGGCTCAGCAGACATTTAACAGAGAACACACAAAAAAACATCAAGCAAATTACTTCTTTGTACTTTGAACCTCTATGACTTTTTAGGCCTTTAAAGCTCCAACTCCTCTCCTAATGTACCAACAAACTGTAGATGATGTCATTGTACATACTGTACATTGGTTGAAGACTGCCACTTAATTAAATACTGTGGTCAGTTTGTATTACCTTGTAAATTAAATTAAATTCTAGTGGCTGGTGGGGGTCTACTTGGGGAGAATGGGTCCACCGATAGACTCAAAGGGGATGAATGGAGGCCCCACACACATTTCAGAGAATTGTCTGATGCCCTCCCAGTCACCCTGTCCCAATCCCTCCGATAGAGTACCTCTCCACTCTCATCAATAACCACTGTTGAAGCTTATCTATATTGACAAACAAGGAACATTAATGAATCAACATCCTCCCCTAATCTGTCCAGAACTCTTATATATATTACAGGTTTTACAGGTTTGGAAGTCACAAAGATAATTAAAATCCCATTATAGTAAAGATAAGTCCTTCCTTCTCCCAAGCCAACCTTTCCCTCTCCACCACCAAACTTCCAAGTCAACCTTCCCTCTCCACCACCAAACTCCCAAGCCAACCTTTCCCTCTCCACCACCAAACTCCCAAGCCAACCTTTCCCTCTCCACCACCAAACTCCCAAGCCAACCTTTCCCTCTCCACCACCAAACTCCCAAGTCAACCTTTCCCTCTCCACCACCAAACTCCCAAGTCAACCTTTCCCTCTCCACCACCAAACTCCCAAGTCAACCTTTCCCTCTCCACCACCAAACTCCCAAGTCAAGCTTGTCCCAATCTCCCATCCTCACCCATCTTTTCCCACCCAGGCAAAGCTTGTCCCAGACCCACTGGCTCCAGGTCATCTACAAGGCCATGCTAGGCAAAGCTCCGCCTTATCTCAGCTCACTGGTCATGATGACAACACCCATCCGTAGCACGCGCTCCAGCAGGTGTATCTCATTGATCATCCCTAAAGCCAACACCTCATTCGGCCGCCTTTCGTTCCAGTACTCTGCTGCCTGTGACTGGAACGAATTGCAAAAATCGCTGAAGTTGGAGACTTTTATCTCCCTCACCAACTTCAAACATCAGCTAGCTGAGCAGCTAACCGATCGCTGCAGCTGTACATAATCTATTGGTAAATAGCACACCCATTTTCACCTACCTCATCCCCACAGTTTTTATTTATTTACTTTTCTGCTCTTTTGCACACCAATATCTCTACCTGTACATGATCATCTGATCATTTATCACTCCAGTGTTAATCTGCAATATTGTAATTATTCGCCTACCTCCGCATGCCTTTTGCACACAATGTATATAGACTCCCCTTTTTTCTCTGTGTTATTGACTTGTTAATTGTTTACTCCATGTGTAACTCTGTGTTGTCTGTTCACACTGCTATGCTTTATCTTGGCCAGGTCGCAGTTGCAAATGAGAACTTGTTCTCAACTAGCCTACCTGGTTAAATAAAGGTGAAATAAAAAAATAAATAAAAAAACCTCCCATCCTCACCCACCTTTTCCCACCCAGGCAAAGCTTGTCCCAACCTCCCATCCTCACCCACCTTTTCCCACCCAGGCAAAGCTTGTCCCACACTCCCATCCATACCCACCTTTGCCCAACCAAGCCAAGCGTATCACCCCCTCCCATCCTTGCCCTCCTTTACTGACACAGGCCCAGTTTTTCCCCAAACTCCTGTCTATTCCCACCCTCGCTTCTTCTCAGACACATTTACACCCATCCATATATTGACTTGCTAATCCATTCTCCTTCATTCACATACAACATAAACCCTATGCATCTACACATCCATTTTATCCCACCCTCCGACTCATATTCATATTCACCCCCTCCTTCACACTCATATTCACCCCCTCCTTCACACTCATATTCACCCCCTCCTTCACACTCATATTCATATTCACCCCCTCCTTCACACTCATATTCACCCCCTCCTTCACACTCATATTCATATTCACCCCCTCCTTCACACTCATATTCACCCCCTCCTTCACACTCATATTCATATTCACCCCCTCCTTCACACTCATATTCACCCCCTCCTTCACACTCATATTCTCCCCCTCCTTCACACTCATATTCACCCCTCCTTCACACTCATATTCATATTCACCCCCTCCTTCACACTCATATTCATATTCACCCCTCCTTCACACTCATATTCACCCCCTCCTTCACACTCATATTCATATTCACCCCCTCCTTCACACTCATATTCACCCCCTCCTTCACACTCATATTCATATTCACCCCCTCCTTCACACTCATATTCACCCCCTCCTTCACACTCATATTCACCCCCTCCTTCACACTCATATTCATATTCACCCCCTCCTTCACACTCATATTCACCCCCTCCTTCACACTCATATTCATATTCACCCCCTCCTTCACACTCATATTCACCCCCTCCTTCACACTCATATTCATATTCACCCCCTCCTTCACACTCATATTCACCCCCTCCTTCACACTCATATTCTCCCCTCCTTCACACTCATATTCACCCCCTCCTTCACACTCATATTCATATTCACCCCCTCCTTCACACTCATATTCATATTCACCCCTCCTTCACACTCATATTCACCCCTCCTTCACACTCATATTCATATTCACCCCCTCCTTCACACTCATATTCACCCCCTCCTTCACACTCATATTCATATTCACCCCTCCTTCACACTCATATTCATATTCACCCCCTCCTTCACACTCATATTCTCCCCCTCCTTCACACTCATATTCACCCCCTCCTTCACACTCATATTCACCCCCTCCTTCACACTCATATTCACCCCCTCCTTCACACTCCCATTCATATGCACAAACCAGCCAAGTCCCCCGTGATACAAGTCAGTACTCGATGTCCATCCATGTCTGAGGACGTTGGGAGATGACGTGGAAGATGACTATGGGCAATAGTGAACGTAGTTACCTTCAAGAAGGTTTCGGTCTTGGTAGGGCATTGTGGACAGGCATGTAGGGTGGTCTTGGTAGGGCATTGTGGACAGGCATGTAGGGTTGTCTTGGTAGGGCATTGTGGACAGGCATGTAGGGTGGTCTTGGTAGGGCATTGTGGACAGGCATGTAGGGTGGTCTTGGTAGGGCATTGTGTACAGGCATGTAGGGTGGTCTTGGTAGGGCATTGTGGACAGGCATGTAGGGTTGTCTTGGTAGGGCATTGTGGACAGGCATGTAGGGCGGTCTTGGTAGAGCATTGTGTACAGGCATGTAGGGTGGTCTTGGTAGGGCATTGTGGACAGGCATGTAGGGCGGTCTTGGTAGGGCATTGTGGACAGGCATGTAGGGTGGTCTTGGTAGGGCATTGTGGACAGGCATGTAGGGTGGTCTTGGTAGGGCATTGTGGACAGGCATGTAGGGCGGTCTTGGTAGGGCATTGTGGACAGGCATGTAGGGTGGCCTTGGTAGGGCATTGTGGACAGGCATGTAGGGTGGTCTTGGTAGGGCATTGTGGACAGGCATGTAGGGCGGTCTTGGTAGGGCATTGTGGACAGGCATGTAGGGCGGTCTTGGTAGGGCATTGTGGACAGGCATGTAGGGTGGTCTTGGTAGGGCATTGTGTACAGGCATGTAGGGTGGTCTTGGTAGGGCATTGTGGACAGGCATGTAGGGTTGTCTTGGTAGGGCATTGTGGACAGGCATGTAGGGCGGTCTTGGTAGAGCATTGTGTACAGGCATGTAGGGTGGTCTTGGTAGGGCATTGTGGACAGGCATGTAGGGCGGTCTTGGTAGGGCATTGTGGACAGGCATGTAGGGTGGTCTTGGTAGGGCATTGTGGACAGGCATGTAGGGTGGTCTTGGTAGGGCATTGTGGACAGGCATGTAGGGTGGTCTTGGTAGGGCATTGTGGACAGGCATGTAGGGCGGTCTTGGTAGGGCATTGTGGACAGGCATGTAGGGTGGTCTTGGTAGGGCATTGTGGACAGGCATGTAGGGTGGTCTTGGTAGGGCATTGTGGACAGGCATGTAGGGTGGTCCTAAGCATCAACCTCTGAATACAAATGCTGCAAGTTCAAGTCCAGTGTTATGTGTTGGTTTTGAGATTTTTGTTTTAATTCTATCCCAAACCTTAACCCTAACCTTAACCATTCAGAGTTAATGCCTAACCTTAATTTGAAGTTAATGTCTAAACTAAACCTTAAATTCTGCCGTTAGACTTTCAAAGCTAGTTGATAGGATTGAATATGCGGGAACTGAGATTTACCAGGATTTACTGCCCAAGAAACCGGTAAATTATATTAAATGATTTATATGAACAGCGTGAAATGAAACTGTTAAATGACATGTGATGTCTAAATCAGGCTTCTCTATGGCCTCTGCACGATGAATAATCAATGGTCATGCATGTAGGCCTATCATCTCATCATTGTACTTTTTGTGTTGTGACAGGTAGGTCTACATTTGCTGCAGCATGGTCTATGCTACAGTAATATAAAGACTGAATCTCCATCTGGCTTTCAGGGGTCACCTACCCATATCCATTCAATCTGTGTGAAGAGAAGTGAAAGCTATCTGCATCTAATTAGAGTCCTATATTATTCAAGGATGTCATTCGAATGAAGACAATGACAATAAAAAGTACTTAATTTAACCCTTGTGTGGTTTTTGTTATTCACCCAATGTTCCCTGTGTCTGATAGACCCACAGCATTATTGGGTTTTTAAAGCAATACATCCATAAACAATTTATGTAAAAATACTTATTACTTAGGTGTTGACTTATATAAATTACAAGCACTGTTGTAACAGATCACTTCGTCGTCTGACGACGAGAATGAAATATCGGACCAATGCGCAGCGTGGTAAGCGTTCGTCATATTTTAATTGAAAAACTGGACACTATACAAAATAACAACAAAGAGAAAACGAAACAGTTCTGCCAGGTGATCATAAACTAAACAGAAATTAACTACCCACAAATCATAGTGGGAACACAGGCTACCTAAGTATGGTTCTCAATCAGAGACAACGATTGACAGCTGCCTCTGATTGGGAACCATACCATAACTTGGGGGTAGCTGTTCAGCAGTCTTATGACTTAGGGGTAGCTGTTAAGCAGTCTTATGACTTAGGGGTAGCTGTTAAGCAGTCTTATGACTTGGGGGTAGCTGTTAAGCAGTCTTATGACTTGGGAGGTAGCTGTTAAGCAGTCTTATGACTTGGGGGGTAGCTGTTAAGCAGTCGTATGACTTGGGGGTAGCTGTTAAGCAGTCTTATGACTTGGGGGTAGCTGTTCAGCAGTCTTATGACTTGGGGGGTAGCTGTTCAGCAGTCTTATGACTTGGGGGTAGCTGTTAAGCAGTCTTATGACTTGGGGGTAGCTGTTCAGCAGTCTTATGACTTGGGGGGTAGCTGTTAAGCAGTCTTATGAGTTGGGGGTAGCTGTTAAGCAGTTTTATGAGTTGGGGGTAGCTGTTAAGCAGTCTTATGACTTGGGGGTAGCTGTTAAGCAGTCTTATTACTTGGGGGTAGCTGTTAAGCAGTCTTATGACTTGAGGGGTAGCTGTTAAGCAGTCTTATGACTTGGGGGGTAGCTGTTAAGCAGTCTTATGACTTGGGGGGTAGCTGTTAAGCAGTCTTATGACTTGGGGGGTAGCTGTTAAGCAGTCTTATGACTTGGGGGGTAGCTGTTAAGCTATATAG
Source organism: Oncorhynchus keta (assembly GCF_023373465.1). Taxonomy (NCBI): domain Eukaryota; kingdom Metazoa; phylum Chordata; class Actinopteri; order Salmoniformes; family Salmonidae; genus Oncorhynchus; species Oncorhynchus keta. The sequence continues at coordinate 2,455,747 of NC_068421.1, forward strand.
GTCCTGGATGGCATGAAGCTTCACCCCAGTGATGTACTGGGCCGTACGCATCACCGTCTATTTTTTGTCTTTTAGCTGTTTGGGACTACGAAACACAAGCTCCATCTTAGGACACATAGTATCCTATGCTATGTGTAGGCCAAATGGAAAAGACTCAAACTCTAAGAGCATAAGATTTCATGGGAAACTAACAGAACAACACCCTAACGATATGCACAGCTCACAAGACAGCCAGTAGTACATCTTTCCTATAAACTGCAAGTAATGGTAACACAATGACAATATTGTAACAACACTAGTACAAAGTATAATAGCGAATGTATTGGCAAATTACACATGTATGAACACCTCATGCATGAAAATGGTTGGCTGGAACAGGGCACTTACTTTGCATTGACGCACTAGTGTCCAGAGTTTGCAGTCCAGTATGCAACCTTCATCTACAGTGGAAACCACTTTACTGAAAGTATCCACATTACTCTTGGAAGACCTCTGCCCTAAGGATTGGTGTAACTATGCTTTCACAGTTGTTTGTCCCAGCCCCACTTGCGGATTGGCCTGGGGACAGGTGGGCTTTGTCAAAGGTGGTGACGGACAGGTCAAGAGTTCCAATGACAGGTCACTGGGGAGACGTGCCCTAACATGTTCTTAGAGCAGAGGGCAGCCCACGCCCCTGCCCCCGTGCCCCCCCCCCTCCCGCAACAGGCCTTGCACCTCAAGAGAATAAACAATCCCTGACTAGAAAGAGGATTATCTACAGACAATGTCGATAGGCATTATGGAGCCATTGTGTCCACAAGCCTTTTTCAGATGGTCTAACTGTCACCATTATAACATGGTTTCCCTTTAAGTCCAACAGATGTTACTGAGCCGCGGGGAGTAACAGCAGGGGTGCTCTGACACACCACACACACCTAAACCCACATACACATGTACACCCATACACAAACACAAACACACACACCTAAACCCACAGACACATGTACACCCATACACAAACACAAACACACACACCTAAACCCACATACACATCTACACCCATATACAAACACACACACCTAAACCCACATACACATGTACACCCATACACAAACACAAACACACACACCTAAACCCACATACACATGTACACCCATACACAAACACAAACACACACACCTAAACCCACAGACACATGTACACCCATACACAAACACAAACACACACACCTAAACCCACAGACACATGTACACCCATACACAAACACAAACACACACACCTAAACCCACATACACATGTACACCCATACACAAACACAAACACACACACCTAAACCCACAGACACATGTACACCCATATACAAACACACACACACACAGACTTTTCAGCCTTGATGCCCACTTTTACCCCACTAAGGAGTAAAAAAGGTACAATGATTTACCTCTGTGTTAGGAAGTGTGTGTGTGTGTCTCTGTTTGAGTGTGTGTGTGTGTGTGTGCGTGTGCGTGTGTGTGTGTGTGTGTGTCTCTGTTTGAGTGTGTGTGTGTGTGTGTGTGTGTGTGTGTGTGTGTGTGTGTGTGTGTGTGTGTGTGTGTGTGTGTGTGTCTCTGTTTGAGTGTGTGTGTGTGTGTGTGTGTGTGTGTGTGTGTGTGTGTGTGTGTGTGTGTGTGTGTGTGTGTGTGTGTGTGTGTGTGTGTGTCTCTGTTTGAGTGTGTGTGTGTGTGTGTGTGTGTGTGTGTGTGTGTGTGTGTGTGTGTGTGTGTGTGTGTGTGTGTGTGTGTGTGTGTGTGTGTGTGTGTGTGTGTGTGTGTGTGTGTGTGTGTGTGTGTGTGTGTGTGTGTGTGTGTGTGTGTGCGTGTTAGTCTTTGACAGGTAGGAATGAACATTCTCCAGCTCTGTCAAGCAGGTCAAAGTATAGATGATTTCCTGAGACTGTGGACTCTGACCAGCGGCCATGTTGGAGAATGGTAGAACTGCCTGTGACCTGATGAACTCTGTATAGTACCTGGAGATACTGGAACAACAACATTGTATAGCTTTTTCTATTGGTTAGAAGTGACTGTTTGTTGCACTAACTTCATAGCTGTATTGTTTGAGGCGTAAAGTGGAACTAACAGCGTTCAAATCTGTGATTCTACATCTGCATTGCTTGTTGTTTGGGGTTTTAGGTCTGGGTTTCTGTGTACATCCGGTGATGTACAAAAAGGTCTTTATAAATACATTAGATTGATTGATTGATATTCACCCCAGCAGGAATATGCCATCTTTAAAAAAAAAAACATTTTCTGACAAGCGAGCACTTAGATATGGTCATTTTCACACTTTCATAGAATGCTTGGGAATGCCGTAGGTATTAGAGCAAAATAGAGAGGGAGAGTGGCCGTGCTTTTGGACAATTAACAGACACAGCAGTAAATTAAACCTAATAAAAACATCTGTATTGTCCAGGACCAGACTCTAAACAGACCGGCGCACCATAGCCAATCAGAGCCTTTATGCAAATAAGGTATTTTCCACATGGGCCTGCCATCATTCACTTTGAACCTGGCCGGGGGGGGGTCAGGTTCGGGGGGAGGGGGGTCTAAAATCATTTCCTGCATTTCTACACTTTTTAATATGACTCATGACCCTTCTAGCCTCTATTTAGAACAAAAAGTAATCAAGCTTAGTAAGATATCGTTATTAAATAATGAGTAATGAGTAATTGATTAGACTGAAATAGATCAGAGGTAATGCAAAAGTCAAAAATGTGTTAAACCTTTAACCAATAACCGAACAAATGAACAAAAAATATATAATAAAGTACAGAGAACTTTTAATTGAGGTTAAAACCTTCACACATACTAACATTTTACACAGGTCCCTGCAGCGCATGCTCAAGCCGGTGTGATAAGAACCCTTATTTAGAACTGCCAGTATCGATTGACGCAATACTCAGCATTTGAGCTGGCCACACTATTTTTTCAATTAAGTAAACACTTTCTAGAAATCGAAAGTAATCCGATGATTGGTAGTTTGTGCGTGCCGGCATGTTTGTTTATCCCACGTCAACCAAAGATAATAAGAGGAGACAAGATGAGTTTGGTCTGTTTGCGTTATGCATGTTGAAGGGGGTATGTTGCCTATGATAATTGACTACCCTTCATTCACTTCCGGAAGTTTACTCGAAAGATGAGTGAACCGTTCCCTCACCTCATTATAACATGTTTAGTCTGACAGACGTTTACGTGACACCCAGAACGCATTGTGTAATGTTAACAAACATGGAGCCACACATAGCTTATTAACAGTACAACCTTCAAAAAAGTATTTTACACACATTATATTTGTCCAATACAATCTATGCAATAAAAATAATGCATTATTTGTCACCAATACTTGAAAACATGGGGTGGTCTTGGTAGGGCACTGTAAATACATTATACTCCATAAATACATACTGTTGAAGTAGGAAGTTTACCTACACTTAGGTTGGAAACCACTCCACACATTTCTTGTTAGCAAACTATAGTTTTGGCAAGTCAGTTAGGACATCTACTGTGTGCATGACGCAAGCCATTTTTCCAACAATTCTTTACAGACAGATTATTTCGCTTATAATTCACTGTATCAGAATTCCAGTGGGTCAGAAGTTTAAATACACTAAGTTGACTGTGTCATTCCATGGCACATGGTTTATGAATTGATACGCAAAACAATGCCGGATTCAACATTTTTCAATTTAAATTACTATACACATTTTTTCAACTAATATAATGTTATATATATATATGGGGATACAATCTTCCCAGCTCTGCAGATTCTGCTGTGAGGAGGCAGAGTCATTAGATAATTTATTTTGGTACTGTCCATATGTTGCTCGTTTTTGGTCACAGGTCCAGGAATGGCTGAAGAATTGCAACATACCCGCAATACTGGGTGGTTTGAAAAGCCATAGTCAATCAATCAATAAGATAATAATTATTTTAGCAAAAATGTTTACTTTTAATTTACAATCTGTAGAAGCTATGAGAATAGAAAGGTTCAATTATTTTGTGAAGCATCACAGCACAGTTCAAAAATATATGGCTGCTAGAAATCCAAAATGGATGAAGTTGAGAGACAGATGGGAGGGGTTGAGTGGAGCTGGAGGGTGGGACTGATAACAAGATAAACAATGTAAAACATACGATATCTGTAAAATGTATTTAGGTTCGGAAACTTTTGTGAAATAGCACAGTTACAAATAGAAATCAAACTGGATGGACATCAGAAATAGAGGAAGGACTAAGAACAAACAAGAGAGAACTATTGTAAAGTAGACTGTGTCTGTAAAATGGGTATAAGATGTATAAATTGAAGGTAAAAGCAGAAGTGTTTATTAGTTTACTTCAATTGGGGGATCGGGGGAAGGGTTTGCGGGGAATAATAATAAAGGTATATTCTTTTTAAAAAGTATGTATGTCTATATAGGTATGTGTATGTATATATGTGTATATGTATGTCTATATAGGTATATATGTGTATATGTATGTCTATATAGGTATGTGTAGGTATATATGTGTATATGTATGTCTAGATAGGTATGTGTAGATATATATGTGTATATGTATGTCTATATAGGTATATATGTGTATATGTATGTCTATATAGGTATATATGTGTATATGTATGTCTATATAGGTATATATGTGTATATGTATGTCTAGATAGGTATGTGTAGATATATATGTGTATATGTATGTCTATATAGGTATATATGTGTATATGTATGTCTATATAGGTATATATGTGTATATATATGTCTACCATATGTATGGTCTACCACATAGCCAGTTATGCAGGGTTAAACCAATCTGTGGCCACCAGTCAGATTTTGACAGCAATGCCAAGAAAATGACAGATCAATTAAAAATGAGAGGCTACAAGGACAAAACTTTTGGTGGTGCAATTATGAAAATACCTCAAAAACCAAGAGAGGAATTGCTAAAAAAAACTAAACCAAAGCAGAAAAACAATGCAACAGTCTTTTTGCACAAAGTGTTCATAGAAAATGAAAGCAATCCTAAAAAAAGCTCTGTTATGTTCTGCAATCAGAGGAAAAAAATGTCATTCCTCTTCAAAGAACCTCAACTGGTGGTCTATAAGCGCCGTCACAATATTGGGGATAGATTGGTGAGATCTGACCTGCCCCCTGAGTCCACTCAGACACTCTTGAAACCCATTCCAAATGGGAATGACAAATGTGGCTCATGCACACAGTGCAATAGCACTACAGAAACGTCCTTCAGACACCCACATACATGTCTAAAAATCCCTGTTAGGGGCATCATCTCATCCAAGACAAAGGAGGTAATCTATCTCATCTCCTGTATATGTGGGAAAAGCCTACGGAGGACAAATAAAAGACAATTAAAACAACGCATAGCTGAACACCGCAGCTTAATCAGGTGTAACAGCACTGACTATTCAGTAGCAGCTCACTTTGTTGATGCTAACCATCCCATCTCCTGTGTGTCAAATCGGAGGGCCTGTTGTCCGGACTTCTGGCAGTCATTATGGGGGTGCCACAGGGTTCAATCCTCGGGCCAACTCTCTTCTCTGTATACATAAATGATGTTGCTCTTGCTGCTGGTGATTCTCTGATCCACCTCTATGCAGACGACACCATTCTGTATGCTTCTGACTCTTCTTTGGACACTGTGTAAACTAACCTCCAGACAAGCTTCAATGCCATACAACTCTCCTTCCATGGCCTCCATCTGCTCTTAAATGCAAGTAAAACTAAATGTATGCTATTCAACCGATCACTGCCTGCACCTGCCCGCCTGTCCAACATCACTACTCTGGACGACTCTGACTTAGAATACGTGGACAACTACAAATACCTAGGTGTCTGTTTAGACTGTAAACTCTCCTTGCAGACTCACATTAAGCATCCCCAATCCAACATTAAATCTAGAATTGGCTTCCTATATCGCAACAAAGCATCCTTCACTCATGCTGCCAAACATACCCTCGGAAAGGATCCTACCAATCCTTGACTTCGGTGATGTCATCTATAAAATAGCCTCCAACACTCTATTCAACAAATTGGATGCAGTCTATCACAGTGCCATCCGTTTTGTCACCAAAGCCCCATATACTACCCACCATTGCGACCTGTACGCTCTCGCTGGTTGGCCCGCGCTCCATTCTCATCGCCAAACCCACTGGCTTCAGGTTATCTACAAGTCTCTGCTAGGTAAAGCCCCGCCTTATCTCAGCTCACTGGTCACCATAGCATCTCCCACCTGTAGCACGCGTTCCAGCAGGTATATCTCACTGGTCACCATAGCAGCACCCACCCACAGCACGCGTTCCAGCAGGTATATCTCACTGGTCATCCCCAAAGCTAATTCCTCCTTTGGTCATCTTTCCTTCCAGTTCTCTGCTGCCAATGACTGGAAAGAACTACAAAAATCTCTGAAGCTGGAGATTCATATCTCCCTCACTAGCTTTAAACACCAGCTGTCAGAGCAGCTCACAGATCCCTGCACCTGTAAATAGCCCATCTGTAAACAGCCCATCAATCTACCTACCTCATCCCCATACTGTATTTATTTATTTATCTTGCTCCTTTGCACCCCAGTATCTCTACCTGCACATTCATCTTCTGCACATCTGCCATTCCAGTGTTTAATTGCTATATTGTAATTACTTCTCCACCATGGCCTATTTCTCACCTTAACTCCCTTAACTTACCTCATTGCCACTCACTGTATATAGACATTTTGTTTTATTTGTTCTACTGTATTATTGACTATGTTTTGTGTATTCCACGTGTAAATCTGTGTTGTTGTATGTGTCAAATTGCTATGCTTTATCTTGGCCAGGTTGCAGTTACAAATGAGAACTTGTTCTCAACTACCCTACCTGGTAAAATAAAGGTGAAATAATGTTTTCTTTTTAATATTCTCCCTCAAATACACAGGCATTGTGCATGTTGCTCTACAGAGGAGAGGAGGTAACATGGAGATCCTACTACTACAGAGGAGAGGAGGTAACATGGAGATCTACTACTAGAGGAGAGGAGGTAACATGGAGATCCTCCTACTACAGAGGAGAGGAGGTAACATGGAGATCTACTACTACAGAGGAGAGGAGGTAACATGGAGATCCTACTACTACAGAGGAGAGGAGGTAACATGGAGATCCTACTACTACAGAGGAGAGGAGGTAACATGGAGATCTACTACTACAGAGGAGAGGAGGTAACATGGATATCCTACTACTACAGAGGAGAGGAGGTAACATGGAGATCCTACTACTACAGAGGAGGTAACATGGAGATCCTACTACTACAGAGGAGAGGAGGTAACATGGAGATCCTACTACTACAGAGGAGGTAACATGGAGATCTACTACTACAGAGGAGAGGAGGTAACATGGATATCCTACTACTACAGAGGAGAGGAGGTAACATGGAGATCCTACTACTACAGAGGAGAGGAGGTAACATGGAGATCCTACTACTACAGAGGAGAGGAGGTAACATGGATATCCTACTACTACAGAGGAGAGGAGGTAACATGGAGATCCTACTACTACAGAGGAGGTAACATGGAGATCCTCCTACTACAGAGGAGAGGAGGTAACATGGAGATCCTACTACTACAGAGGAGAGGAGGTAACATGGAGATCCTACTACTACTAGAGGAGAGGAGGTAACATGGAGATCTACTACTACAGAGGAGAGGAGGTAACATGGAGATCCTACTACTACAGAGGAGAGGAGGTAACATGGAGATCTACTACTACTAGAGGAGAGGAGGTAACATGGAGATCCTACTACTACAGAGGAGAGGAGGTAACATGGAGATCTACTACTACTAGAGGAGAGGAGGTAACATGGAGATCCTCCTACTACAGAGGAGAGGAGGTAACATGGAGATCCTCCTATTACAGAGGAGAGGAGGTAACATGGAGATCCTACTACTACTAGAGGAGAGGAGGTAACATGGAGATCTACTACTACTAGAGGAGAGGAGGTAACATGGAGATCCTACTACGACAGAGGAGAGGAGGTAACATGGAGATCCTACTACTACTAGAGGAGAGGAGGTAACATGGAGATCTACTACTACAGAGGAGAGGAGGTAACATGGAGATCTACTACTACTAGAGGAGAGGAGGTAACATGGAGATCTACTACTACAGAGGAGAGGAGGTAACATGGAGATCTACTACTACAGAGGAGAGGAGGTAACATGGAGATCTACTACTACTAGAGGACAGGAGGTAACATGGAGATCTACTACTACAGAGGAGAGGAGGTAACATGGAGATCTACTACTACTAGAGGAGAGGAGGTAACATGGAGATCTACTACTACTAGAGGAGAGGAGGTAACATGGAGATCTACTACTACAGAGGAGAGGAGGTAACATGGAGATCTACTACTACTAGAGGAGAGGAGGTAACATGGAGATCTACTACTACAGAGGAGAGGAGGTAACATGGAGATCTACTACTACAGAGGAGAGGAGGTAACATGGAGATCTACTACTACTAGAGGAGAGGAGGTAACATGGAGATCCTACTACTACAGAGGAGAGGAGGTAACATGGAGATCTACTACTACAGAGGAGAGGAGGTAACATGGAGATCTACTACTACAGAGGAGAGGAGGTAACATGGAGATCCTACTACTACAGAGGAGAGGAGGTAACATGGAGATCTACTACTACAGAGGAGAGGAGGTAACATGGAGATCTACTACTACAGAGGAGAGGAGGTAACATGGAGATCCTCCTACTACAGAGGAGAGGAGGTAACATGGAGATCCTACTACTACAGAGGAGAGGAGGTAACATGGAGATCTACTACTACAGAGGAGAGGAGGTAACATGGAGATCCTACTACTACAGAGGAGAGGAGGTAAAATGGAGATCTACTACTAGAGGAGAGGAGGTAACATGGAGATCTACTACTACAGAGGAGAGGAGGTAACATGGAGATCCTACTACTACAGAGGAGAGGAGGTAACATGGAGATCTACTACTACTAGAGGAGAGGAGGTAACATGGAGATCCTCCTACTACTAGAGGAGAGGAGGTAACATGGATATCCTACTACTACAGAGGAGAGGAGGTAACATGGATATCCTACTACTACAGAGGAGAGGAGGTAACATGGAGATCTACTACTACAGAGGAGAGGAGGTAACATGGAGATCTACTACTACTAGAGGAGAGGAGGTAACATGGAGATCCTACTACTACAGAGGAGAGGAGGTAACATGGAGATCCTACTACTACTAGAGGAGAGGAGGTAACATGGAGATCCTACTACTACAGAGGAGAGGAGGTAACATGGAGATCCTACTACTAGAGGAGAGGAGGTAACATGGAGATCCTACAACTACAAAGGAGAGGAGGTAACATGGAGATCCTACTACTACAGAGGAGAGGAGGTAACATGGAGATCCTACTACTACAGAGGAGAGGAGGTAACATGGAGATCCTACTACTACTAGAGGAGAGGAGGTAACATGGAGATCCTCCTATTACAGAGGAGAGGAGGTAACATGGAGATCCTACTACTACTAGAGGAGAGGAGGTAACATGGAGATCCTACTACTAGAGGAGAGGAGGTAACATGGAGATCCTACAACTACAGAGGAGAGGAGGTAACATGGAGATCCTACTACTACTAGAGGAGAGGAGGTAACATGGAGATCCTCCTACTACAGAGGAGAGGAGGTAACATGGAGATCCTCCTACTACAGAGGAGAGGAGGTAACATGGAGATCTACTACTACAGAGGAGAGGAGGTAACATGGAGATCTACTACTACAGAGGAGAGGAGGTAACATGGAGATCCTCCTACTACAGAGGAGAGGAGGTAACATGGAGATCTACTACTACAGAGGAGAGGAGGTAACATGGAGATCCTCCTACTACTAGAGGAGAGGAGGTAACATGGAGATCCTACTACTACTAGAGGAGAGGAGGTAACATGGAGATCCTACTACTACTAGAGGAGAGGAGGTAACATGGAGATCCTACAACTACAGAGGAGAGGAGGTAACATGGAGATCCTACTACTACTAGAGGAGAGGAGGTAACATGGAGATCTACTACTACTAGAGGAGAGGAGGTAACATGGAGATCTACTACTACAGAGGAGAGGAGGTAACATGGAGATCCTACTACTACAGAGGAGAGGAGGTAACATGGAGATCCTACTACTACAGAGGAGAGGAGGTAACATGGAGATCCTCCTACTACAGAGGAGAGGAGGTAACATGGAGATCTACTACTACAGAGGAGAGGAGGTAACATGGAGATCCTACTACTAGAGGAGAGGAGGTAACATGGAGATCTACTACTACAGAGGAGAGGAGGTAACATGGAGATCCTCCTACTACAGAGGAGAGGAGGTAACATGGAGATCTACTACTACAGAGGAGAGGAGGTAACATGGAGATCTACTACTACAGAGGAGGTAACATGGATATCCTACTACTACAGAGGAGAGGAGGTAACATGGAGATCCTACAACTACAGAGGAGAGGAGGTAACATGGAGATCCTACTACTACAGAGGAGAGGAGGTAACATGGAGATCCTACTACTACAGAGGAGGTAACATGGAGATCTACTACTACAGAGGAGAGGAGGTAACATGGAGATCTACTACTACAGAGGAGGTAACATGGATATCCTACTACTACAGAGGAGAGGAGGTAACATGGAGATCTACTACTACAGAGGAGAGGAGGTAACATGGAGATCTACTACTACAGAGGAGGTAACATGGATATCCTACTACTACAGAGGAGAGGAGGTAACATGGAGATCCTACAAATACAGAGGAGAGGAGGTAACATGGAGATCCTACTACTACAGAGGAGAGGAGGTAACATGGAGATCTACTACTACAGAGGAGAGGAGGTAACATGGAGATCTACTACTACAGAGGAGAGGAGGTAACATGGAGATCCTCCTACTACAGACGAGAGGAGGTAACATGGAGATCCTACTACTACTAGAGGAGAGGAGGTAACATGGAGATCCTACTACTACAGAGGAGAAGAGGTAACATGGAGATCCTACTACTACAGAGGAGAGGAGGTAACATGGAGATCCTACTACTACTAGAGGAGAGGAGGTAACATGGAGATCCTACTACGACAGAGGAGAGGAGGTAACATGGAGATCCTACTACTACAGAGGATGAGGAGGTAACATGGAGATCCTACTACTACTAGAGGAGAGGAGGTAACATGGAGATCCTACTACGACAGAGGAGAGGAGGTAACATGGAGATCCTACTACTACAGAGGAGAGGAGGTAACATGGAGATCCTACAACTACAGAGGAGAGGAGGTAACATGGAGATCCTACTACTACTAGAGGAGAGGAGGTAACATGGAGATCCTACTACTACAGAGGAGAAGAGGTAACATGGAGATCCTACTACTACAGAGGAGAGGAGGTAACATGGAGATCTACTACTACAGAGGAGAGGAGGTAACATGGAGATCTACTACTACTAGAGGAGAGGAGGTAACATGGAGATCCTACTACTACTAGAGGAGAGGAGGTAACATGGAGATCCTACTACTACTAGAGGAGAGGAGGTAACATGGAGATCCTACTACTACTAGAGGAGAGGAGGTAACATGGAGATCTACTACTACAGAGGAGAGGAGGTAACATGGAGATCCTACTACTACTAGAGGAGAGGAGGTAACATGGAGATCCTACTACTACTAGAGGAGAGGAGGTAACATGGAGATCTACTACTACAGAGGAGAGGAGGTAACATGGAGATCCTACTACTACTAGAGGAGAGGAGGTAACATGGAGATCTACTACTACAGAGGAGAGGAGGTAACATGGAGATCTACTACTACAGAGGAGAGGAGGTAACATGGAGATCTACTACTACAGAGGAGAGGAGGTAACATGGAGATCCTCCTACTACAGAGGAGAGGAGGTAACATGGAGATCTACTACTACAGAGGAGAGGAGGTAACATGGAGATCCTACTACTACTAGAGGAGAGGAGGTAACATGGAGATCTACTACTACAGAGGAGAGGAGGTAACATGGAGATCCTCCTACTACTAGAGGAGAGGAGGTAACATGGAGATCCTACTACTACTAGAGGAGAGGAGGTAACATGGAGATCCTACTACTACTAGAGGAGAGGAGGTAACATGGAGATCCTACAACTACAGAGGAGAGGAGGTAACATGGAGATCCTACTACTACTAGAGGAGAGGAGGTAACATGGAGATCTACTACTACTAGAGGAGAGGAGGTAACATGGAGATCTACTACTACAGAGGAGAGGAGGTAACATGGAGATCCTACTACTACAGAGGAGAGGAGGTAACATGGAGATCCTACTACTACAGAGGAGAGGAGGTAACATGGAGATCCTCCTACTACAGAGGAGAGGAGGTAACATGGAGATCTACTACTACAGAGGAGAGGAGGTAACATGGAGATCCTACTACTAGAGGAGAGGAGGTAACATGGAGATCTACTACTACAGAGGAGAGGAGGTAACATGGAGATCCTCCTACTACAGAGGAGAGGAGGTAACATGGAGATCTACTACTACAGAGGAGAGGAGGTAACATGGAGATCTACTACTACAGAGGAGGTAACATGGATATCCTACTACTACAGAGGAGAGGAGGTAACATGGAGATCCTACAACTACAGAGGAGAGGAGGTAACATGGAGATCCTACTACTACAGAGGAGAGGAGGTAACATGGAGATCCTACTACTACAGAGGAGGTAACATGGAGATCTACTACTACAGAGGAGAGGAGGTAACATGGAGATCTACTACTACAGAGGAGGTAACATGGATATCCTACTACTACAGAGGAGAGGAGGTAACATGGAGATCTACTACTACAGAGGAGAGGAGGTAACATGGAGATCTACTACTACAGAGGAGGTAACATGGATATCCTACTACTACAGAGGAGAGGAGGTAACATGGAGATCTACTACTACAGAGGAGAGGAGGTAACATGGAGATCCTACTACTACAGAGGAGAGGAGGTAACATGGAGATCTACTACTACAGAGGAGAGGAGGTAACATGGAGATCTACTACTACAGAGGAGAGGAGGTAACATGGAGATCCTCCTACTACAGACGAGAGGAGGTAACATGGAGATCCTACTACTACTAGAGGAGAGGAGGTAACATGGAGATCCTACTACTACAGAGGAGAAGAGGTAACATGGAGATCCTACTACTACAGAGGAGAGGAGGTAACATGGAGATCCTACTACTACTAGAGGAGAGGAGGTAACATGGAGATCCTACTACGACAGAGGAGAGGAGGTAACATGGAGATCCTACTACTACAGAGGATGAGGAGGTAACATGGAGATCCTACTACTACTAGAGGAGAGGAGGTAACATGGAGATCCTACTACGACAGAGGAGAGGAGGTAACATGGAGATCCTACTACTACAGAGGAGAGGAGGTAACATGGAGATCCTACAACTACAGAGGAGAGGAGGTAACATGGAGATCCTACTACTACTAGAGGAGAGGAGGTAACATGGAGATCCTACTACTACAGAGGAGAGGAGGTAACATGGAGATCTACTACGACAGAGGAGAGGAGGTAACATGGAGATCTACTACTACAGAGGAGAGGAGGTAACATGGAGATCTACTACTACTAGAGGAGAGGAGGTAACATGGAGATCCTACTACTACTAGAGGAGAGGAGGTAACATGGAGATCCTACTACTACTAGAGGAGAGGAGGTAACATGGAGATCCTACTACTACTAGAGGAGAGGAGGTAACATGGAGATCTACTACTACAGAGGAGAGGAGGTAACATGGAGATCCTACTACTACTAGAGGAGAGGAGGTAACATGGAGATCCTACTACTACAGAGGAGAGGAGGTAACATGGAGATCTACTACGACAGAGGAGAGGAGGTAACATGGAGATCTACTACTACAGAGGAGAGGAGGTAACATGGAGATCCTACTACTACTAGAGGAGAGGAGGTAACATGGAGATCCTACTACTACTAGAGGAGAGGAGGTAACATGGAGATCTACTACTACAGAGGAGAGGAGGTAACATGGAGATCCTCCTACTACAGAGGAGAGGAGGTAACATGGAGATCCTACTACTACAGAGGAGAGGAGGTAACATGGAGATCTACTACTACAGAGGAGAGGAGGTAACATGGAGATCTACTACTAGAGGAGAGGAGGTAACATGGAGATCTACTACTACAGAGGAGAGGAGGTAACATGGAGATCTACTACTAGAGGAGAGGAGGTAACATGGAGATCTACTACTACAGAGGAGAGGAGGTAACATGGAGATCTACTACTACAGAGGAGAGGAGGTAACATGGAGATCTACTACTACAGAGGAGAGGAGGTAACATGGAGATCTACTACTACAGAGGAGAGGAGGTAACATGGAGATCTACTACTACAGAGGAGAGGAGGTAACATGGAGATCTACTACTACAGAGGAGAGGAGGTAACATGGAGATCTACTACTAGAGGAGAGGAGGTAACATGGAGATCTACTACTACAGAGGAGAGGAGGTAACATGGAGATCTACTACTAGAGGAGAGGAGGTAACATGGAGATCTACTACTACAGAGGAGAGGAGGTAACATGGAGATCTACTACTAGAGGAGAGGAGGTAACATGGAGATCTACTACTACAGAGGAGAGGAGGTAACATGGAGATCTACTACTACAGAGGAGAGGAGGTAACATGGAGATCTACTACTAGAGGAGAGGAGGTAACATGGAGATCTACTACTACAGAGGAGAGGAGGTAACATGGAGATCTACTACTAGAGGAGAGGAGGTAACATGGAGATCTACTACTACAGAGGAGAGGAGGTAACATGGAGATCTACTACTACAGAGGAGAGGAGGTAACATGGAGATCCTACTACTACAGAGGAGAGGAGGTAACATGGAGATCTACTACTACAGAGGAGAGGAGGTAACATGGAGATCTACTACTACAGAGGAGAGGAGGTAACATGGAGATCTACTACTACAGAGGAGAGGAGGTAACATGGAGATCTACTACTAGAGGAGAGGAGGTAACATGGAGATCTACTACTACAGAGGAGAGGAGGTAACATGGAGATCTACTACTACAGAGGAGAGGAGGTAACATGGAGATCTACTACTACAGAGGAGGTAACATGGAGATCCTCCTACTACAGAGGGAGGTCAACAGGATATCCTGGTTAAAAACATTGACCGCTAGTGGTCGGAATATTGACTTTGATCTCAGGCCCTTCTTATGAACTATTATATATTTTTAAATAATTTAATATATTATAAATGAAGTCTTATAAATGAACATTTTCTTTCTACAGCTTACCAGCGTACACCCAATATGATGCTTAGTATGCAATAAGGTTGAACCAAAAGATGACAAGGAACAAAAACATTTATGAAAATGGAAACAATTGAATATATATATGAAATTAAATTTAACAATAATGTTTATTTATGTTAATCTTAGGTAATGATAACCATAGCCCTCATCCTCCACATACAACACCCGTTGTGCCAGTCACATTCTTTTCAAGGTTCCCAAAGCACACACATCCCTGGGTCGCTCGTCTTTTCAGTTTGCCTCAGCTAGTGACTGGAACGAGCTGCAACAAACACTCAAACTGGACAGTTTTATCTCAATCGCTTCGTTCAAAGACTCAATCATGGAATCTCTTAATGACAGTTGTGTCTGCTTTGTGTGATGCATTTTTGTCTCTGCCTTCTTACCCTTTGTTCTGTTGTCTGTGCCCAACAATGTTTGTACCCTGTTTTGTGCTGCTGCCATGTTGTGGTACTACCATGTTGTTGTCATGTTGTGGTACTACCATGTTGTTGTCATGTTGTGGTACTACCATGTTGTTGTCATGTTGTGGTACTACCATGTTGTTGTCATGTTGTGGTACTACCATGTTGTTGTCATGTTGTGTTGCTACCATGTTGTTGTCATGTTGTGTTGCTACCATGTTGTTGTCATGTTGTGGTACTACCATGTTGTTGTCATGTTGTTGTACTACCATGTTGTTGTCATGTTGTGTTGCTACCATGTTGTTGTCATGTTGTGGTACTACCATGTTGTTGTCATGTTTGTTGTGTTGCTACCATGTTGTTGTCATGTTGTGGTACTACCATGTTGTTGTCATGTTGTGTTGCTACCATGTTGTTGTCATGTTGTGGTACTACCATGTTGTTGTCATGTTGTGGTACTACCATGTTGTTGTCATGTTGTGGTACTACCATGTTGTTGTCATGTTGTGGTACTACCATGTTGTTGTCATGTTGTGTTGCTACCATTTTGTTGTCATGTTGTGGTACTACCATGTTGTTGTCATGTTGTAGTACTACCATGTTGTTGTCATGTTGTGGTACTACCATGTTGTTGTCATGTTGTGGTACTACCATGTTGTTGTCATGTTGTGTTGCTACCATGTTGTTGTCATGTTGTGGTACTACCATGTTGTTGTCATGTTGTGGTACTACCATGTTGTTGTCATGTTGTGGTACTACCATGTTGTTGTCATGTTGTGTTGCTACCATGTTGTTGTCATGTTGTGGTACTACCATGTTGTTGTCATGTTGTGGTACTACCATGTTGTTGTCATGTTGTGGTACTACCATGTTGTTGTCATGTTGTGTTGCTACCATGTTGTTGTCATGTTGTGTTGCTACCATGCTGTGTTGTCTTGTGTTGCTGCCATGTTGTGTTGCTACCATGTTGTTGTCATGTTGTGTTGCTACCATGTTGTTGTCATGTTGTGTTGCTACCATGTTGTTGTCATGGTACTACCATGTTGTTGTCATGTTGTGGTACTACCATGTTGTTGTCATGTTGTGGTACTACCATGTTGTTGTCATGTTGTGTTGCTACCATGTTGTTGTCATGTTGTGTTGCTACCATGTTGTTGTCATGTTGTGTTGCTACCATGTTGTTGTCATGTTGTGGTACTACCATGTTGTTGTCATGTTGTGGTACTACCATGTTGTTGTCATGTTGTGTTGCTACCATGTTGTTGTCATGTTGTGTTGCTACCATGTTGTTGTCATGTTGTGTTGCTGCCATGTTGTTGTCATGTTGTGTTGCTACCATGTTGTTGTCATGTTGTGTTGCTGCCATGTTGTTGTCTTGTGTTGCTGCCATGTTGTTGTCATGTTGTGGTACTACCATGTTGTTGTCATGTTGTGGTACTACCATGTTGTTGTCATGTTGTGTTGCTACCATGTTGTTGTCATGTTGTGTTGCTACCATGTTGTTGTCATGTTGTGTTGCTGCCATGTTGTTGTCATGTTGTGTTGCTACCATGTTGTTGTCATGTTGTGTTGCTGCCATGTTGTTGTCTTGTGTTGCTGCCATGTTGTTGTCATGTTGTGGTACTACCATGTTGTTGTCATGTTGTGGTACTACCATGTTGTTGTCATGTTGTGTTGCTACCATGCTGTGTTGTCATGTTGTGTTGCTACCATGCTGTGTTGTCTTGTGTTGCTGCCATGTTGTTGTCATGTTGTGGTACTACCATGTTGTTGTCATGTTGTGTTGCTACCATGTTGTTGTCATGTTGTGTTGCTACCATGTTGTTGTCATGTTGTGTTGCTACCATGTTGTTGTCATGTTGTGTTGGTACCATGCTGTGTTGTTGTCATGTTGTGTTGGTACCATGCTGTGTTGTCTTGTGTTGCTGCCCTGCTGTGTTGTTGTCATGTTGTGTTGGTACCATGCTGTGTTGTCTTGTGTTGCTGCCCTGCTGTGTTGTTGTCATGTTGGTACCATGCTGTGTTGTCTTGTGTTGCTGCCCTGCTGTGTTGTTGTCATGTTGTGTTGGTACCATGCTGTGTTGTCTTGTGTTGCTACCATGCTGTGTTGTCTTGTGTTGCTACCATGCTGTGTTGTCTTGTGTTGCTGCCCTGCTATGTTGTTGTCTTAGGTCTCTGTTTATGTAGTGTTGCGTTGTCTCTCTTGTTGTGATGTGTGTTTTGTTCTATATTTGAATTGATTTTTTTTTTCAATCCCAGCCCCCATCCCCGCAGGAGGCCTTTTGCCTTTTGGTAAAAAGTAATTTGTTCTTAACTGATTTGCCCAGTTAATTAAAGGTTAAATAAAATAAAATATATTTAATATGCTGTAAACTATTGTCTTTTAACAATTTCACTCAATTCATTCTAATCAACCTAATAATTATTACATAATATTGTCATCGGTTGCACTAATTACACTGTTTTGTCTACATAACTTGGTTGAAACATTCATGACATCACCCTGAAGAAGGAACAGTGATGCTGAAACATTGGTGGATTACAAAATAAATGACTGGAAGTTTATATGTAGAGTGTGCGACTCAATTTCTTTTTATAGCTTACAATCAATTGAATTTACCACAGGTGGACTCCAATCAAGTTGTAGAAACATTTCAAAGATGATCAATGGAAACAGTATGCACCTGAGCTCAATTTTGAGTCTCATAGCAAAGAGTCTGAATTCTCATGTAAATAAGGTATTTCTGTCTTTTATCATTAATAAATGTTCTCTTCTCATTCTCTCTTTTCTCTCTCTCTCTCTTCTCTTTTTCTCTCTTCTCTTTCTCTCTCTTCTCATTCTCTCTCTCTCTTCTCATTCTCTCTTTTCTCTTTCTCTCTCTCTTCTCATTCTCTCTTTTCTCTTTCTCTCTCTTCTCTTTCTCTCTCTTCTCATTCTCTCTCTTCTCATTCTCTCTCTTCTCATTCTCTCTCTTCTCATTCTCTCTCTTCTCTTTCTCTCTCTTCTCTTTCTCTCTCTTCTCTTTCTCTCTCTTCTCATTCTCTCTCTTCTCATTCTCTCTCTTCTCATTCTCTCTCTCTCTTCTCATTCTCTCTTTTCTCTTTCTCTCTCTTCTCTTTCTCTCTCTTCTCATTCTCTCTCTTCTCTTTCTCTCTCTTCTCATTCTCTCTCCTCATTCTCTCTCTCTTCTCATGCTCTCTTTTCTCTTTCTCTCTCTTCTCTTTCTCTCTCTTTTCTCTTTCTCTCTCTTCTCTTTCTCTCTCTTCTCATTCTCTCTCTTCTCATTCTCTCTCTCTCTCTCTCTCATTCTCTCTCTCTCATTCTCTCTCTCTCTCTCTCTCTCTCTCTCTCTCTCTCTCTCTCTCTCTCTCTCTCTCTCTCTCTCTCTCTCTCTCTCTCTCTCTCTCTCTCATTCTCTCTCTCTCTCAGCCTCTCTCTCTCTCTCTCTCTCTCTCTCTCTCTCTCATTCTCTCTCTCTCTCTCTCTCTCTCTCTCTCTCTCTCTCTCTCTCTCTCTCTCTCTCTCTCTCTCTCTCTCTCTCTCTCTCATTCTCTCTCTCTCTCAGCCTCTCTCTCTCTCTCTCTCTCTCTTTCTCTCTCTTCTCATTCTCTCTCTTCTCATTCTCTCTCTTCTCTTTCTCTCTCTTCTCATTCTCTCTCTTCTCATTCTCTCTTTTCTCTTTCTCTCTCTTCTCTCTCTCTCTTTCTCATTCTCTCTTTTCTCTTTCTCTCTCTTCTCATTCTCTCTCTTCTCTTTCTCTCTCTTCTCATTCTCTCTCCTCATTCTCTCTCTCTTCTCATGCTCTCTTTTCTCTTTCTCTCTCTCTCTCTCTCTCTCTCTCTCTCTCTCTCTCTCTCTCTCTCTCTCTCTCTCTCTCTCTCTCTCTCTCTCTCTCTCATTCTCTCTCTCTCTCAGCCTCTCTCTCTCTCTCTCTCTCTCTCTCTCTCTCTCATTCTCTCTCTCTCTCTCATTCTCTCTCTCTCTCTCATTCTCTCTCTCTCTCTCTCTCTCTCTCTCTCTCTCTCTCTCTCTCTCTCTCTCTCTCTCATTCTCTCTCTCTCTCAGCCTCTCTCTCTCTCTCTCTCTTCTCTTTCTCTCTCTTCTCATTCTCTCTCTTCTCTTCTCTTCTTCTCTTTCTCTCTCTTCTCATTCTCTCTCTTCTCTTTTCTCTTTCTCTCTCTTCTCTCTCTCTCTCTTCTCATTATCTCTTTTCTCTTTCTCTCTCTTCTCTTTCTCTCTCTTCTCATTCTCTCTCTTCTCTTTCTCTCTCTTCTCATTCTCTCTCCTCATTCTCTCTCTCTCTCATGCTCTCTTTTCTCTTTCTCTCTCTTCTCTTTCTCTCTCTTTTCTCTTTCTCTCTCTTCTCTTTCTCTCTCTTCTCATTCTCTCTCTTCTCATTCTCTCTCTCTCTCTCTCTCATTCTCTCTCTCTCATTCTCTCTCTCTCTCTCTCTCTCTCTCTCTCTCTCTCTCTCTCTCTCTCTCTCTCTCTCTCTCTCTCTCTCTCTCATTCTCTCTCTCTCTCAGCCTCTCTCTCTCTCTCTCTCTCTCTCTCTCTCTCTCTCTCTCTCTCTCTCATTCTCTCTCTCTCTTCTCTCAATTCAATTCAAGGGCTTTATCGACATGGGAAACATATGTTAACAAAGCAAGTGAAATAGATAATGAACAAAAGTGAAATAAACAATACGAATTTACAGAAGCATTACACTCGCAGAAGTTCCAAAAGAATAAAGACATTTCAAATCTCATACTATGTGTATATATAGTGTTGTTGCAATGTGCAAATAGTTAAAGTCCAAAATGGAAAATAAATAAACATAAACATGGGGTGTATTTACAGTGGTGTTGGTTCTTCACTGTTTCTTGTGGAAACAGGTCACAAATCGTGCTGCTGTGATTGCACACTGTGATATGAGAGTTTATCAAAATTGGGTTTGTTTTTTTCAAATTCTTTGCGGGTCTGTGTAATCTGAGGGAAAAATGGGTCTCTAATACGGTCATACATTTGTCAGGAGGTTAGGAAGCGGAGCTCAGTTTCCACCTCATTTTGTGGGCAGTGTGCACATAGCCTTTCTCTTGAGACCCAGGTCTGTACATAGTCAAAGATTTGCTTTATTTTGGGTCAGTCACAGTGGTCAGGTATTCTGTCACTCTGTACTCTCTGTTGAGGGAGAAATAGCATTCTAGTTTGCTTTGTTTTTTTGTAAATTCTTTTCAATGTGTTAAGTAATTATCTTTTTGTTTTCTCATGATTTGGTTGGGTCTAATTGTGTTGCTGTCCTGTGGCTCTGTGGGGTGTGTTTGTGTTTGTGAACAGAGCCCCAGGACCAGCTTGCTTAGGGGACTCTTCTCTAGGTTCATCTCTCTGTAGGTGATGGCTTTGTTATGGAAGGTTTGGGAATAACTTCCTTTTAGGTGGTTGTAGAATTTAACAGCTCTTTTCTGGATTTTGATCATTAACGGGTTTCGGCATTCTGCTCTGCATTATTTGGTGTTTTACGTTGTACACAGAGGATATTTTTATCACAGACACCTCAATTTGGTGTTTGTCCCGTTTTGTGAATGTTTGGTTGGTGAGCGGACCCCAGACCTCACAACCATAAAGGGCAATGTGTTCTATCACTGATTCAAGTATCTTTAGCCAGATTTTTTGTTCCTTTTGATGGCGTAGAAGACCCTTAATGCCTTGTCTGTCAGATCGCTCACAGCTTTGTGGAAGTTACCTGTGGCGCTGATGTTTAGGTCGAGGTATGCATTGTTTTTTTGTGTGCTCTAGGGCAATGGTGTCGAGTTGGGATTTATATTTGTGGTCCTGGTGACTGGATCTTTTTTGGAACACCATTATTATTTTCCACCATAATTTGCAAATAAATTCCTTAAAAATTCTACAATGTGATTTTCTGGATTTTTTTTCTCATTTTGTCTGTCATAGTTGAAGTGTACCTATGATGAAAATTACAGGCCTCTCTCATCTTTTTAAGAGTGAGAACTTGCATTATTGGTGGCTAACTAAATACTTTTTTGCCCCACTGTATATATGTTGAAGAGGGTGGGGCTTAAGATGCATCCCTGTCTCAACCAATGTCCTGTGGAAAGAAATGTGTGTGTTTTTTTCACTGAGGACATTTACAAGTGTGTTGTTAATGATAATGCAGAGGATTTACCCAAGGTTGCTGTTGACGCATATCCCACGGTAGTTATTGGGGTCAAATCTCTCTCTCTCTATGTCTCTATCTCTCTCTCTGTCTCTCTCTCTGTCTCTCTCTCTCTCTCTCTGTCTCTCTCTCTCTCTCTCTCTCTCTCTCTCTCTCTCTCTCTCTCTCTCTGTGTGTTTTTCACCCCTCTCTCTCTCCCTCTCTCTCTCTCTCTCTCTCTTATCTCTTCTCTCTGTGTTTTTCACCCCTTTCTCTCTCTCTCTCTCTCTCTCTCTCTCTCTCTCTCTCTCTCTCTTATCTCTTCTCTCTCTGTGTTTTTTCACCCCTTTCTCTCTCTCTCTCTCTCTCTCTCTCTCTCTCTCTCTCTCTCTCTCTCTCTCTCTCTCTCTCTCTGTCTCTCTCTCTGTCTCTGTCTCTGTCTCTCTCTCTCTCTATGTCTCTCTCTCTCTCTCTCTCTCTCTCTCTCTCTCTCTGTCTCTCTGTCTCTCTCTTCTCGCTCTCTGTGTTTTTCACCCCTTTCTCTCTCTCTCTCTCTCTCTCTCTCTCTCTCTCTCTCATATTAATCTGAGTTGCTTAATCTGAGTACTTTGACAGCTAATTATCTTATACAGCTCACTGAGAATGGAAATGAAATAAACTTTATACACACGCAACACCAAATGTTTATTAACACACACACACACACACACACACACACACACACACACACACACACACACACACACACACACACACACACAAACTAAATCCACATTTCCTTTCTTCAAGTGTTCTGTGAAGTAATTACCAGCTGATTATAAAAACTAACTTCATAAAATCCATTTAAATCTAATTACGGCAGTTTCTAAAAACACCTTTAATTTCCATCACCAGCCACGTCAACGTTCTTGTTCATGTCTGACTGAAAACACTGAGTCTCTAATTACTTACCCCTCTGTCTAATGACTGATATCTGGCGTACAACACTGGCTAATTACATATGATCTGTGAAGAGAGGAGATTCACAGGCTCTTCCCAGAACCATTAAACAAAGGCTGTGTCAGTTGGTGTTTTATATCAACAGATGAACACTGAACATACACACATTTCTCACATTTAAAAACAGGTGAAAGGCCACAGACCACAGACATGACCACAGACCTGACCACTGAGCTGACCACTGAGCTGACCACTGACCACAGACCACAGACATGACCACAGACCTGACCACTGAGCTGACCACAGACCTGACCACTGACCACAGACCACAGACCTGACCACTGAGCTGACCACTGAGCTGACCACTGACCACAGACCACAGACATGACCACAGACCTGACCACTGAGCTGACCACAGACATGACCACTGACCACAGACCACAGACATGACCACAGACCTGACCACTGAGCTGACCACTGAGCTGACCACTGAGCTGACCACTGACCACAGACCACAGACATGACCACAGACCTGACCACTGAGCTGACCACAGACATGACCACTGACCACAGACCACAGACATGACCACAGACCTGACCACTGAGCTGACCACTGACCACAGACATGACCACAGACCTGACCACTGACCACAGACCTGACCACTGAGCTGACCACTGAGCTGACCACTGACCACAGACCACAGACATGACCACAGACCTGACCACTGACCACAGACATGACCACAGACCTGACCACTGACCACAGACCTGACCACTGAGCTGACCACTGACCACAGACATGACCACAGACATGACCACTGACCACAGACATGACCACAGACATGACCACTGACCACAGACATGACCACAGACATGACCACTGACCACAGACATGACCACAGACATGACCACTGAGCTGACCACAGACCACAGACATGACCACAGACCTGACCACTGAGCTGACCTCTGACCACAGACATGACCACAGACATTTCCACAAACATGACCACAGACCTGACCACTGAGCTGACCACTGACCACAGACCACAGACCTGACCACAGACCTGACCACTGACCACAGACATGACCACAGACATTTCCACAGACATGACCACAGACATTTCCACAGACCTGACCACTGATCTGACCACTGAGCTGACCACTGACCACAGACATGACCACAGACATGACCACAGACATGACCACAGACATTTCCACAGACCTGACCACTGATCTGACCACTGATCTGACCACTGACCACAGACATGACCACTGACCACAGTCCTGACCACTGACCACAGACATGACCACTGACCACAGTCCTGACCACTGACCACAGACATGACCACAGACATGACCAATGAGCTGACCACTGATCAATATGCTTGGCAGGTTGCTTAGCAACTATGACAAACTGTACCAAAACTCTAAGACAATAAACAAAACAAAATACCCAAAGAAAGTCACGTCTTCCTGTTTAAGAAACACAATAAAACACACTGAATGTGTTGTGAACAGTGTTAGGGAAATATAATGTCATGTCATATTTTAAGTTAACTGCCTTAATGTTGCTGCTGCCTTGGAAGCAGCTAATGGGGATCCTTCGTAAATGCAAACAGACAAACTTGAACTACACACAATCACACACCATAAACACACTAATTCATGCATGCATGGTCACAAGCAAGCACACACAAACTTCCTTCCTTTCTCACTCAGAGGACGGCTCGCAGGCTGGCGAACCAATCTGATCGTTTCCATGACAACAGAGGGCTGAGCAAGTGAACTTCTGTCAGGTGCCAAGAGCTCATTGCAATTGAACTGTGTGTGTGTGTGTGTGTGTGTGTGTGTGTGTGTGTGTGTGTGTGTGTGTGTGTGTGTGTGTGTGTGTGTGTGTGTGTGTGTGTGTGTGTGTGTGTGTGTGTGTGTGTGTGTGTGTGTGTGTGTGTGTGTGTGTGTGTGTGTGTGTGTTTGTGCCCACACGCTTGAGAGGGAGAACAGAATGTGCTTATCTCTGTGACCGGCCACAAATACCCCTCAGTCTGTCAGTCTAGTATATATATATCTACCTCCTCTCTCTCTCTCTCTCTCTCTCTCCCTTCACCTTTCCATCTGACACTCTGCCCTCTCTCTCCTTCACCAACATAATCTGTTCAGCCAATACTCTCTCTTTTCCTCTGCCATCCATTATTACCCTTTCAGCGCTGTTCTCACTCCTTCTCTTCTCTAACTCTGACATGAACAGACAGACATGAACAGACAGACAGGAATAGACAGGTAGAGTGTGAAGGGGAATATAAAAGAGAGAAAAATGAAAGTGATTCCTTGTCATTTTTACACCTTCCTTCCTTTCAGTGTCCAGACTCACTCTGCTGACCAAACACACTGTGTTGATCGTTCCTTTATCCCCTCCCCTCCCCTCCCCTCCACCACAACATGGTTTATAATATGAATGCAGTATTTCTTCCAATCATATCTCTGCAACTTGAAATTCCTATAAATAAATCACATCTTGAATGGTGTGTGTACTTCTTAGCTGTGAAAGTCGGTATGATGCTGTTGCTCTGCCTGCCAACGGAAAGACTCTGACTTCTCTTCATCTACATTTTGCTCTTGACACGATCACTGTGCATGTGTTAAAATCACTGATACCTTCATCCACACACACACACACACACACACACACACACACACACACACACACACACACACACACACACACACACACACACACACACACACACACACACACACACACACACACACACACACACACACACACAGATTATCGACCTGTCTTGAGCCCATTTAAACTTCAAGCATACTCACAAGGCTGGCTGTAGCCCTGAGTCAGATTTGGTTGGGTGGCCTTCCTCCCCTCCCCTCCCCTCCACACCCCATACTCACAATGCTGTAGCCCTGGTTGGGTGGCCCTCCACCTCTTGGACAAATATTTTAGTGCCCCCTCTCTTGTCGGGGGAGAGAAAAAGCTTATTTCCTGCAATTCTACCCATTTTGCCATGAGGAGGACAGAAAACATTGCAATTTGATAACACATTTAATGCAATTGTACTCATTGTGATATGGGGAAGAGAGATTTTGTTGCTGTTGCAGTTTTGCAGCCAATTTCCCAAAATTGTACCTATTTTGCCATTTAACCAAAAGGTCTAGGACTGATGCCTTGTTAATATGGCAGGTAGGCTAGAAGTAAAGAGCGTTGGGCCTCTAACCAAAAGGTCCAGGACTGATGCCTTGTTAATATGGCAGGTAGGCTAGAAGTAAAGAGGGTTGGGCCTCTAACCAAAAGGTCCAGGACTGATGCCTTGTTAATATGGCAGGTAGGCTAGAAGTAAAGAGCGTTGGGCCTCTAACCAAAAGGTCCAGGACTGATGCCTTGTTAATATGGCAGGTAGGCTAGAAGTAAAGAGCGTTGGGCCTCTAACCAAAAGGTCCAGGACTGATGCCTTGTTAATATGGCAGGTAGGCTAGAAGTAAAGAGCGTTGGGCCTCTAACCAAAAGGTCCAGGACTGATGCCTTGTTAATATGGCAGGTAGGCTAGAAGTAAAGAGCGTTGGGCCTCTAACCAAAAGGTCCAGGACTGATGCCTTGTTAATATGGCAGGTAGGCTAGAAGTAAAGAGCGTTGGGCCTCTAACCAAAAGGTCCAGCACTGATGCCTTGTTAATATGGCAGGTAGGCTAGAAGTAAAGAGCGTTGGGCCTCTAACCAAAAGGTCCAGGACTGATGCCTTGTTAATATGGCAGGTAGGCTAGAAGTAAAGAGCGTTGGGCCTCTAACCAAAAGGTCCAGGACTGATGCCTTGTTAATATGGCAGGTAGGCTAGAAGTAAAGAGCGTTGGGCCTCTAACCAAAAGGTCCAGGACTGATGCCTTGTTAATATGGCAGGTAGGCTAGAAGTAAAGAGGGTTGGGCCTCTAACCAAAAGGTCCAGGACTGATGCCTTGTTAATATGGCAGGTAGGCTAGAAGTAAAGAGCGTTGGGCCTCTAACCAAAAGGTCCAGGACTGATGCCTTGTTAATATGGCAGGTAGGCTAGAAGTAAAGAGCGTTGGGCCTCTAACCAAAAGGTCCAGGACTGATGCCTTGTTAATATGGCAGGTAGGCTAGAAGTAAAGAGCGTTGGGCCTCTAACCAAAAGGTCCAGGACTGATGCCTTGTTAATATGGCAGGTAGGCTAGAAGTAAAGAGCGTTGGGCCTCTAACCAAAAGGTCCAGGACTGATGCCTTGTTAATATGGCAGGTGGGCTAGAAGTAAAGAGCGTTGGGCCTCTAACCAAAAGGTCCAGCACTGATGCCTTGTTAATATGGCAGGTAGGCTAGAAGTAAAGAGCGTTGGGCCTCTAACCAAAAGGTCCAGCACTGATGCCTTGTTAATATGGCAGGTGGGCTAGAAGTAAAGAGTGTTGGGCCTCTAACCAAAAGGTCCTTGTTTTTAATCCCCGAGCTGTCGAGGTGAAAAAACTGCCCTTGTGCCCTTGAGCAAGGACCTTAACCCTAATTGCTCCTGTAAGTCACTCTGGATAAGAGCGTTTGATAAATGGCTTAAATTTATATTTGAGTGAGAACGACTAACAAAATCAATGGGGGCCCCTGTGTATGTGCCTTGTTGGGTATTTGGCCATGATTACTACAAGTTTAGATAGCTGGCTGTCACCCCCTCACCTTCATCACTACCTTCTCACCCTCTCACCTTCATCACTACCTTCTCACCCTCGTACCTTCATCACTACCTTCTCACCCTCTCACCTTCATCACTACCTTCTCACCCTCTCACCTTCATCACTACCTTCATCACTACCTTCTCACCCTCTCACCTTCATCACTACCTTCTCACCCTCGTACCTTCATCACTACCTTCTCACCCTCTCACCTTCATCACTACCTTCTCACCCTCGTACCTTCATCACTACCTTCTCACCCTCTCACCTTCATCACTACCTTCTCACCCTCTCACCTTCATCACTACCTTCTCACCCTCTCACCTTCATCACTACCTTCTCACCCTCTCACCTTCATCACTACCTTCTCACCCTCTCACCTTCATCACTACCTTCTCACCCTCTCACCTTCATCACTACCTTCTCACCCTCTCACCTTCATCACTACCTTCTCACCCTCTCACCTTCATCACTACCTTCTCACCCTCTCACCTTCATCACTACCTTCTCACCCTCTCACCTTCATCACTACCTTCATCACTACCTTCTCACCCTCTCACCTTCATCACTACCTTCTCACCCTCTCACCTTCATCACTACCTTCTCACCCTCGTACCTTCAT
>NC_068421.1:2488907-2498907 GCF_023373465.1 Oncorhynchus keta
AGGGTATGGAGAGAGAGAAGGGTATGGAGAGAGAGAAGGGTATGGAGAGAGAGAAGGGTATGGAGAGAGAGAAGGGTATGGAGAGAGAGAAGGGTATGGAGAGAGAGAAGGGTATGGAGAGAGAGAAGGGTATGGAGAGAGAGAAGGGTATGGAGAGAGAGAAGGGAGAAGATAGAGAAGGGTATGGAGAGAGAGAAGGGTATGGAGAGAGAGAAGGGTATGGAGAGAGAGAAGGGTATGGAGAGAGAGAAGGGAGAAGATAGAGAAGGGTATGGAGAGAGAGAAGGGTATGGAGAGAGAGAAGGGTATGGAGAGAGAGAAGGGTATGGAGAGAGAGAAGGGTATGGAGAGAGAGAAGGGTATGGAGAGAGAGAAGGGTATGGAGAGAGAGAATGGTATGGAGAGAGAGAAGGGTATGGAGAGAGAGAAGGGTATGGAGAGAGAGAAGGGTATGGAGAGAGAGAAGGGTATGGAGAGAGAGAAGGGTATGGAGAGAGAGAAGGGTATGGAGAGAGAGAAGGGTATGGAGAGAGAGAAGGGTATGGAGAGAGAGAAGGGTATGGAGAGAGAGAAGGGTATGGAGAGAGAGAAGGGTATGGAGAGAGAGAAGGGAGGGAGAGAGAGAAGGGTATGGAGAGAGAGAAGGGTATGGAGAGAGAGAAGGGTATGGAGAGAGAGAAGGGTATGGAGAGAGAGAAGGGTATGGAGAGAGAGAAGGGTATGGAGAGAGAGAAGGGTATGGAGAGAGAGAAGGGTATGGAGAGAGAGAAGGGTATGGAGAGAGAGAAGGGTATGGAGAGAGAGAAGGGTATGGAGAGAGAGAAGGGTATGGAGAGAGAGAAGGGTATGGAGAGAGAGAAGGGAGGGAGAAGATAGAGAAGGGTATGGAGAGAGAGAAGGGTATGGAGAGAGAGAAGGGTATGGAGAGAGAGAAGGGAGAAGATAGAGAAGGGTATGGAGAGAGAGAAGGGTATGGAGAGAGAGAAGGGTATGGAGAGAGAGAGGGGAGGGAGAGAGAGAAGGGTATGGAGAGAGAGAAGGGTATGGAGAGAGAGAAGGGTATGGAGAGAGAGAAGGGAGGGAGAAGATAGAGAAGGGTATGGAGAGAGAGAAGGGTATGGAGAGAGAGAAGGGTATGGAGAGAGAGAAGGGTATGGAGAGAGAGAAGGGTATGGAGAGAGAGAAGGGTATGGAGAGAGAGAAGGGTATGGAGAGAGAGAGGGGAGGGAGAAGATAGAGAAGGGTATGGAGAGAGAGAAGGGTATGGAGAGAGAGAGGGGAGGGAGAAGATAGAGAAGGGTATGGAGAGAGAGAAGGGTATGGAGAGAGAGAAGGGTATGGAGAGAGAGAAGGGAGGGAGAAGATAGAGAAGGGTATGGAGAGAGAGAAGGGTATGGAGAGAGAGAAGGGTATGGAGAGAGAGAAGGGTATGGAGAGAGAGAAGGGTATGGAGAGAGAGAAGGGTATGGAGAGAGAGAAGGGTATGGAGAGAGAGAAGGGTATGGAGAGAGAGAAGGGTATGGAGAGAGAGAAGGGTATGGAGAGAGAGAAGGGTATGGAGAGAGAGAGGGGAGGGAGAGGATAAGGATGATGCGGGTAGCCCTTCTCCCTATTAACCTTCCTGTCAGCCCTGTAGCCATGAGCCATGCATCACCCTTACTACTGCTACTGCTGCAGGCCAGACAGGTCTGGGAGGGGGAAAGGGGAGGAAGAGGAGAGAGAGAGATAGGAAAGGGGACAGAGATAGGTATGGGAGGGGGGAAGGGAGGAAGAGGAGAGAGAGATAGGAAAGGGGACAGAGATAGGTATGTGAGGGGGGAAGGGAGGAAGAGGAGAGATAGATAGGAAAGGGGACAGAGATAGGTCTGTGAGGGGTAAAAGGGAGGATTTTTTTTATTTTTACCTTTATTTAACTAGGCAAGTCAGTTAAGAACAAATTCTTATTTTCAATGACGGCCTAGGAACAGTGGGTTAACTGCCTGTTCAGGGGCAGACCAACAGATTTGTACCTTGTCAGCTCAGGGATTTGAACTTGCAACCTTCCGGTTGCTAGCCCAACACTCTAATCACTAGGCTACGCTAGAGGACAGAGAGAGATAGGAAAGGGGACAGAGATAGGTATGGGAGGGGGGAAGGGAGGAAGAGGAGAGAGAGATAGGAAAGGGGTCAGAGATAGGTATGGGAGGGGTAAAAGGGAGGAAGAGGAGAGAGAGATAGGAAAGGGGACAGAGATAGGTATGGGAGGGGTAAAAGGGAGGAAGAAGAGAGAGAGATAGGAAAGGGGACAGAGATAGGTATGGGAGGGGGAAGGGAGGAAGAGGAGAGAGAGATAGGAAAGGGGACAGAGATAGGTATGGGAGGGGTAAAAGGGAGGAAGAAGAGAGAGAGATAGGAAAGGGGACAGAGATAGGTATGGGAGGGGGCAGGGAGGAAGAGGAGAGAGAGATAGGAAAGGGGACAGAGATAGGTATGGGAGGGGGAAGGGAGGAAGAGGAGAGAGAGATATGAAAGGGGACAGAGATAGGTATGGGAGGGGGAAGGGAGGAAGAGGAGAGATAGATAGGAAAGGGGACAGAGATAGGTATGGGAGGGGGAAGGGAGGACGAGGAGAGAGAGATAGGAAAGGGGACAGAGATAGGTATGGGAGGGGGAAGGGAGGAAGAGGAGAGATAGATAGGAAAGGGGAC
Source organism: Oncorhynchus keta (assembly GCF_023373465.1). NCBI lineage: Eukaryota > Metazoa > Chordata > Actinopteri > Salmoniformes > Salmonidae > Oncorhynchus > Oncorhynchus keta. The sequence continues at coordinate 2,491,595 of NC_068421.1, forward strand.
AGAGATAGGTCTGTGATGGGTAAAAGGGAGGAAGAGGACAGAGAGATAGGAAAGGGGACAGAGATAGGTATGGGAGGGGGAAGGGAGGAAGAGGAGAGAGAGATAGGAAAGGGGACAGAGATAGGTATGGGAGGGGGAAGGGAGGAAGAGGAGAGAGAGATAGGAAAGGGGACAGAGATAGGTATGGGAGGGGGAAGGGAGGAAGAGGAGAGAGAGATAGGAAAGGGGACAGAGATAGGTATGTGAGGGGGGAAGGGAGGAAGAGGAGAGATAGATAGGAAAGGGGACAGAGATAGGTCTGTGAGGGGTAAAAGGGAGGATTTTTTTTATTTTTACCTTTATTTAACTAGGCAAGTCAGTTAAGAACAAATTCTTATTTTCAATGACGGCCTAGGAACAGTGGGTTAACTGCCTGTTCAGGGGCAGACCAACAGATTTGTACTTTGTCAGCTCAGGGATTTGAACTTGCAACCTTCCGGTTACTAGCCCAACACTCTAATCACTAGGCTACGCTAGAGGACAGAGAGAGATAGGAAAGGGGACAGAGATAGGTATGGGAGGGGGGAAGGGAGGAAGAGGAGAGAGAGATAGGAAAGGGGTCAGAGATAGGTATGGGAGGGGTAAAAGGGAGGAAGAGGAGAGAGAGATAGGAAAGGGGACAGAGATAGGTATGGGAGGGGTAAAAGGGAGGAAGAAGAGAGAGAGATAGGAAAGGGGACAGAGATAGGTATGGGAGGGGGAAGGGAGGAAGAGGAGAGAGAGATAGGAAAGGGGACAGAGATAGGTATGGGAGGGGTAAAAGGGAGGAAGAAGAGAGAGAGATAGGAAAGGGGACAGAGATAGGTTTGGGAGGGGGCAGGGAGGAAGAGGAGAGAGAGATAGGAAAGGGGACAGAGATAGGTATGGGAGGGGAAGGGAGGAAGAGGAGAGAGAGATATGAAAGGGGACAGAGATAGGTATGGGAGGGGAAGGGAGGAAGAGGAGAGAGAGATAGGAAAGGGGACAGAGATAGGTATGGGAGGGGGAAGGGAGGACGAGGAGAGAGAGATAGGAAAGGGGACAGAGATAGGTATGGGAGGGGGAAGGGAGGAAGAGGAGAGATAGATAGGAAAGGGGACAGAGATAGGTCTGTGATGGGTAAAAGGGAGGAAGAGGACAGAGAGATAGGAAAGGGGACAGAGATAGGTATGGGAGGGGGAAGGGAGGAAGAGGAGAGAGAGATAGGAAAGGGGACAGAGATAGGTATGGGAGGGGGAAGGGAGGAAGAGGAGAGAGAGATAGGAAAGGGGACAGAGATAGGTATGGGAGGGGGAAGGGAGGAAGAGGAGAGAGAGATAGGAAAGGGGACATAGATAGGTCTGTGATGGGTAAAAGGGAGGAAGAGGACAGAGAGAGAGAGAAAAAGAAGGATGACAGGGCCTTTTATGAGAGGATAAGGGTTAGGGAGAAAGAGAGGGGCGGAGAGGGACAGAGAGAGGGAGCGAGAGCTGCCTGTCTTCTCATTGTCCCTAGGGGAATTAAGAAAGAGAGCCTCTTATGAGACTGCAAATCCATATTCCCCTCGTCACTCTGTCTACGTCCCTCTAGCTCTCTCTCACTCTCTCCTCTCTCTCTCCTCTCTCTCTCTCTCAATATCACTCCTCTCTCTCTCCTCTCTCTCTCCTCTCCCTCCCTCTCTCTCCTCTCTCAATCTCTCTCTTGCTCTCTCTCTCAATCTTAATCTCTCTCTCTCTCTCTCTCTCTCTCTCTCTCTCTCTCTCTCTCTCTCTCTCTCTCTCTCTCTCTCTCTCTCTCTCTCTCTCTCTCTCTCTCTCTCTCTCTCTCTCTCTCTCTCTCTCTCTCTCTGTCTCTCTCTATCACTCCCTCGCTGTACCATCACTCCTTCTCCCCCCCCACCCTCTTCTCTCCAACAATCCATCCATCCATCAATCACAGTTTCTCCAAAATGATTCATGCTTCCTGGAATATTACTCAATTAAAGCAGTTAAACATGGCCATACATCAGACAGTTAAAAATAGAACCAAGGCCTAATCATATCCCCCTCCTCCTGTCCCCTTTTCTTCTCCCTGTCAATCTCCCTCATCCCCTCCTCAACACACTGGGAGATATGGGTGGGGTATTGAGAGAGAAGGAGAGAGGTAAAGAGGGAGAGAAGGAGAGAGGGAAATAGGGAGAGGAGAGAGAGAGTTAAAGAGGGAGAGAAGGAGAGAGGTAAAGAGGGAGAGAAGGAGAGAGGTAAAGAGGGAGAGAAGGAGAGAGGGAAATAGGGAGAGGAGAGAGAGAGTTAAAGAGGGACATAAACATCGTAAGGGGGGTTGTATTTGACCTTGCCGGTACCCACTGTAAGTACTGTGCCTACTGTAGCCAATGTAACTATATCTTCTGTAACTAACCTATGGTAACTAGTGTAACTACTGTACCTACAGTATCTACTATATCTACTATATCTACTGTAACTAATGTACCTACAGTATCTACTATATCTACTATATCTACGGTAACTAATGTACCTACAGTATCTACTATATCTACTATATCTACTGTAACTAATGTACCTACAGTATCTACTATATCTACTATATCTACGGTAACTAATGTACCTACAGTATCTACTGTATCTACTATATCTACTGTAACTAATGTACCTACTGTATCTACTGTAACTAATGTACCTACTGTATCTACTGTAACTAATATACCTACAGTATCTACTATATCTACTATATCTACTGTAACTACTGTACCTACAGTATCTACTATATCTACTATATCTACTGTAACTAATGTACCTACAGTATCTACTATATCTACTATATCTACTGTAACTAATGTACCTACAGTATCTACTGTATCTACTATATCTACGGTAACTAATGTACCTACTGTATCTACTGTAACTAATATACCTACTGTATCTACTGTAACTAATGAACCTACTGTTACTAATATACCTACTGTATCTACAATATCTACGGTAACAAATGTAACTACTGTATCTTCTGTATCTAAAGTAACTACTGTAACTACTGTTACTAATGTACCTACTGTATCTACTGTAACTAATGTACCTACTGTATCTACTGTATCTACTGTAACTAATGCACCTACTGTATCTAATGTACCTACTGTAACTACTGTTACTAATGTACCTACTGTATCTACTGTAACTAATGTACCTACGGTATCTACTGTATCTACTGTATCTACTGTAACTAATGTACCTACTGTATCTACTGTAACTAATGTACCTACTGTAACTACTGTTACTAATGTACCTACTGTAACTATTGTTACTAATGTACCTACTGTATCTACTGTAACTAATGTATCTACTGTATTTACTGTAACTAATGTACCTACTGTATCTACTGTAACTAATGTACCTACTGTATCTACTGTATCTACTGTATCTACTGTAACTAATGTACCTACTGTATCTACTGTAACTAATGTACCTACTGTAACTAATGTACCTACTGTATCTACTGTAACTAATGTACCTACTGTATCTACTGTATCTACTGTAACTAATGTACCTACTGTAACTAATGTACCTACTGTATCTACTGTAACTAATGTACCTACTGTATCTACTGTAACTAATGTATCTACTGTAACTAATGTACCTACTGTATCTACTGTAACTAATGTATCTACTGTATCTACTGTATCTACTGTAACGAATGTATCTACTGCATCTACTGTAACTAATGTACCTACTGTATCTACTGTATCTACTGTAACTAATGTACCTACTGTATCTACTGTAACTAATGTACCTACTGTATCTACTGTATCTACTGTAACTAATGTACCTACTGTATCTACTGTATCTACGGTAACTAATGTACCTACTGTAACTAATGTACCTACTGTATCTACTGTATCTACTGTAACTAATGTACCTACTGTATCTACTGTATCTACTGTAACTAATGTACCTACTGTATCTACTGTACCTACTGTAACTAATGTACCTACTGTATCTACTGTATCTACTGTAACTAATGTACCTACTGTAACTAATGTACCTACTGTATCTACTGTAACTAATGTACCGACTGTATCTACTGTAACTAATTTACCTACTGTATCTACTGTATCTACTGTAACGAATGTACCTACTGTAACTAATGTACCTACTGTATCTACTGTAACTAATGTACCTACTGTAACTAATGTACCTACTGTATCTACTGTAACTAATGTACCTACTGTATCTACTGTAACTAATGTACCTACTGTAACTAATGTACCTACTGTATCTAATGTAACTAATGTACCTACTGTAACTAATGTACCTACTGTATCTAATGTAACTAATGTACCTACTGTAACTAATGCACCTACTGTATCTACGGTAACTAATGTACCTACTGTATCTACTGTAACTAATGTAGCTACTGTATCTACTGTATCTACTGTAACTAATGTACCTACTGTAACTAATGTACCTACTGTATCTACTGTAACTAATGTACCTCCTGTATCTACTGTAACTAATGTAGCTACTGTATCTACTGTATCTACTGTAACTAATGTACCTACTGTAACTAATGTACCTACTGTATCTACTGTATCTACGGTAACTAATGTACCTACTGTAACTAACGTTCCTACTGTAACTACTGTGTCTACGGTAACTAATGTGCCTACTATAGACTGACAGATTGGACAGCCCAAACACCCCAGACTATACTAGAATAACTAGATATACAGGCCACTGTTTAAAAAGACAAAGTGAAACATTTTGTTTATCAATACCCCCCTCTCCCTCCCTACCCCCACCACCCCTCTCTCTCTACCCCCACCACCCCTCCCTACCCCCACCATCCCTCCCTACACCCATCACCCCTCCCTCCCTACCCCCACCACCCCTCTCTCTCTACCCCCACCACCCCTCCCTACCCCCACCATCCCTCCCTACACCCATCACCCCTCCCTCCCTACCCCCACCACCCCTCCCTACCCCCACCATCCCTCCCTACACCCACCACCCCTCCCTCCCTACCCCCACCACCCCTCCCTCCCTACCCCCACCACCCCTCCCTCCCTACCCCCACCACCCCTCTCTCTCTACCCCCACCACCCCTCTCTCCCTCCCTCCACCACCCCTCTCTCTCTCTACCCCCACCACCCCTCCCTCCCTACCCCCACCACCCCTCTCTCCCTACCCCCACCACCCCTCCCTCCCTACCCCCACCACCCCTCCCTCCCTACCCCCACCACCCCTCTCTCCCTACCCCCACAAACCCTCTCTCCCTACCCCCACCACCCCTCCCTCCCTACCCCCACCACCCCTCCCTCCCTACCCCCACCACCCCTCTCCCTACCCCCACCACCCCATCCCTCCCTACCCCCACCACCCCTCCCTCCCTACCCCCACCACCCCTCTCCCTCCTAAAACAAACTCACACACACTAACTGAAACACACACACACACACACACAAACTGAAACACACATCCCGTGATCAAGATAATGCTCAACTGCTTGTGTGCACTGTACACACACACACACACACACACACACACACACACACACACACACACACACACACACACACACACACACACACACACACACACACACACACACACACACACACACACACACACACACAAAAAACACACACACACACACACACACCTTTATCCTGGCTCCAACCATTAGTCAGCATTCTGTGAGAACATAGTATAGATTCCTCCCTCTTGAACAGAGTAGCAGAGAAACACACAATCAGTATACAGTAGCATCCGTATGGTGCATCACAACATGGCAGGTTTCATGATGAGAACACACACACAGTACGTTACATATTACCAGACAACATATGTGTTTACACAACTTACATGCTGGTTAAAGGATGCACATTCATCAATCTGATATCATCTCTGTAGAAACGGAACTCACATTGAACACACAGTAAAACACCAGAATGGAAGAGGCATTAAACACACAGTAAAACACCAGAATGGAAGAGGCATTAAACACACAGTAAAACACCAGAATGGAAGAGGCATTAAACACACAGTAAAACACCAGAATGGAAGAGGAAGTGATTGCATTATTTGTAGACTTTTGTTGTTGTTGTGTGTGTGTGTGTGCGTTTGTTTGCTGATCCTGTAATAAGCGGTCAAGCCTTAATTAAACAATCCCTTTTTTTTTGTTGAGCTTCACACTAACGACAGAACAGAACCCTACTCATTAGGCAAAACCACTTTACAAAACGTTCTCCCTCTCTATCTTTCTCTCCCTCCCTCTCTCTCTCTCTTTCTCTCCTTCTCTCTCACACCTCTTAGTGCTACTGTTAGTCATGCTCCACACTCTCAGCAGCGAATCAACCGATCCACATCATTATACGCATACACTCAGACAGCAGATCCACGTCATTACACACACTAACCACCCAGAAAGGTTGAGCTAACATCAGGTCAAAGTGTCAGCCAGTGTTGTTTAGTGGAAAGAGGACTGAATAGTGAACATTCACAAGAGGGTATAAAATGAAGCAATATGGCCCGAGGGGGTGTATATGGCCAATATACCACGGCTAAGGGCTGTTCTGCAAGACGCAACGCAGGTACCTGGATACTACAGTCCTTAGCCGTGGTATATGGCCAATATACCACGGCTAAGGGCTGTTCTGCAAGAAGCAACGCATGTACCAGGCTACTACAGCCCTTAGCCGTGGTATATGGCCAACATACCACGGCTAAGGGCTGTTCTGCAAGACGCAACGCAGGTACCTGGATACTACAGCCCTTAGCCGTGGTATATTGGTCATATACCACGGATAAGGGCTGTTCTGCAAGACGCAACGCAGGTACCTGGATACTACAGCCCTTAGCCGTGGTATATGGCCAATATACCACGGCTAAGGGCTGTTCTGCAAGACGCAACGCAGGTACCTGGATACTACAGCCCTTAGCCGTGGTATATTGGCCATATACCACAAACCCCTGAGGTCCTGATTGCTAAAGTATACAGTGTCTGCTAATATATACTGTTTTGTAATAGCCGTTGTATACGGTCTGATATACCTGATATATCAGCATTCAGGGCCCAAACCACCTAGTGCACAATGAACATTCACATGAGTGCATAATTAACATTCACAGGAGTGCACAATGGACATTCACAGGAGTGCACAATGACCATTCACAGGAGTGCATAATGAACATTCACATGAGTGCATAATTAACATTCACAGGAGTGCACAATGGACATTCACAGGAGTGCACAATGACCATTCACAGGAGTGCATAATGGACATTCACAGGAGTGCATAATGGACATTCACAGGAGTGCATAAT